>NW_004449278.1:0-1277 GCF_000243295.1 Trichechus manatus latirostris
CTAGCTCCTGTCCCTTTCTGCCTTCTCATCTTGCCTCCATACAGGAGCTTCCCATTTAGTCTCATGTATCTACTTGAGCTAAGAAGCTCTCTCTTCACGAGTATCATTTTGTGCCCCATAGTCCAGTCTAATCTTTGAAGAGCTGGCCTCAAGAACAGTTTTAGTTTTGGGCTAACAGAGAGTCCTGAGATCATGTCTTCCTGGGTCCCTCCAGTCTCGGTCAGACCATTAAGTCCGGTCTTTTTATTAAAATTTGAGTTCTGCACCACACTTTTCTCCTGCTCCATCAGGGACTGTCTGTTGCGTTCCCTGTCAGAGTGGTCATTGGTGGTAACTGGGCATAATCTAGTTGTTCTGGTCTCAGACTGATGGAGTCTCTGTTTTTTGTGGCCCTTTCTGTCTCTTGGGCTAATATTTTCCTTGTGTCTTTGGTGTTCTTCATTCTACTTTACTCCAGGTGGACTAGGACTAATTGATGCATTTTAGATGGCCGCTCGCTACCTTTTAAGACCCTAGACACCACTCACCAAAGTAGGATGCAAAACATTTTCTTAATAAACTTTGTTATGCCAATTGACCTAGATATCCCTGTTTTTTTTTAATTTTAACTTATTGTGATAAAATATATACAACAAAAAGTTTTGCCATTTCAACCATTTTTACATGTCCAATTCAGTGGCATTTACTGCTTTCACCATGTTGTGCTCCCATCACCACTATCCATTTCCAAAAGCTTTACATCACCTCAAAGAGAAATTCAGTGCCCCTTCAGCAATAACTCCCATCCCCGCCCGCCTCATTCCCTGGTAACCACTAACAAGCTTTTGCCTCTCTGCGTTTGCCTATTCTAGATATTTCATGTAAGTAGGTTCATAGAATATCTGTCCTTTTGTGTTTGACTTATTTCACTCAATATATGTTTTCAAGGTTTATCCATGTCGTACCATGTATCAGGACTTCATTTCTCTTTATAATTGATAAATATTCCATTGTATGGATATACCACACTTCGTTTATTCATTCATCTGTTGACCAACCCTTAGGTTGTTTCTACCTTTTGTCTATTTTGAATACCTTATTTTCATGCATATAGTGCCTGCCTTCTGTGTTTGCCAACCATGCCCTTCCCGCATGAGGTAATTTCATAAATATGCTATGTTAATTTTTTTACAACAACATGTAAAAAAAAAATGGCATGGCAGTGCTTATAGAAATATTTCACGGGGAAAGGGCAAGGTTGACAATCAAACATAGAAGGTGCAAGTCATTTGTGTAAA
>NW_004449279.1:0-1311 GCF_000243295.1 Trichechus manatus latirostris
CCAAAAAAAAAAAGGTTGAGAAGTTAGAGGGTTGACATGTTGTGGGGTTGTTAACCAATGTCATAAAACAATACGTGTACTACTGTTTCATGAGAAACTATTTGTTCTGTACTCGTTCACCTGAAGTACAATAAAAAAACAAAAGAAAAATAAAAAATATTATAGAGGAGTCACTACCCCCAATATATAAATTTAAATTCAAAGATAAATTTCTATTGACCGCTCTTCCAGTTCACTAATCCTGCCATCCTATCTGGAAACAGAAACTCTCAAGTTATATTTAAAAGTGAGAAAATGAAAAAGCTCTTTGGAATTTCTAAATGTGTGGGCAGGATTTGTGTCTTTTGGGAGATAACTTTCAGATAATCAGGCACTATGATATAGGCCACATATTTTCTCCTGAAAAACAAAAAATCCTCCCCTCCACTCCCTGGAATATGCACATGGTAGTGGAGGATTAATGAGGTAGTGTTGTGTGCTTGGCTACTGGAATTCCACAACCTGACAATGTAGACTTTCACTGAATCCTTGTGTATGAATGAGGCTGCATGCTTCATCATTTTCCTCCCAGTGATATCAGAAATTTTCTACTTCAATTCCTATCTATCCATCTATCTAAAAAAAAAATGCAGTTGGCCTGGAGTTGATTCTGATTCATGGAGATCCCATGTGTTTCACAGAATAACGTGTCCCATAGGATTTTCAGAAGCTGTGATATTTTGGAAATAGTTCTCCAGGCTTTTCTTCTCAAGTTCTTCTAGATGTCTCCAACTTCCAATTTTTTGATTATTAGCCAAACACTTAACCATTTGCACCACAGAGACTCTATTTATGGCTATAAGATATAGTAATTTTGTAATGGAACAAATAAAAATAAACTATTAATAGTGATTATCTTTTTTACAAAAGGAGGGGAAAGAGATAATTAGATTTTTTTTTATTTTGCACATTTTTGAAATGTTTGGATTTTCAAAACTTACACACACATTACTTCATATTTTCATGTGAATAGTCACGTAGATGATAAAATTTTGTACTATGTTTTCTTTTTTATGTCTTTGTTTTATAGAGAAGAAAACCATAAATTCATATTTCAAAATAATCTCATTTTCTGTTAAATATGATGAGCTATCCATAAAAACTCATTTCCTCTGTCTCTCTCCATTAAAATAAAAGTAAAAAAGAAAATTACTAGGGTCTCCGGCAAGATGGTGGTCTAGGCAGAAGCACCACGCCGTCCCTCCACAACAAAGATCCGAAAAACTAAGCCAAACAGAGAATCAACAATCCTGAAACCCTAGAACATCAAAT
>NW_004449280.1:0-1309 GCF_000243295.1 Trichechus manatus latirostris
TGTCCATATGTGTTCTATAAGTTTAATTCCACTAAAAGCAGAACTTATAATCTGATTTTTGATTTATCTTGTTGGCATTTTCAACTTGGAGAAGATAGAGGAAGCAAAAAAAAAAAAAAAAAGGAACTGATACTCTGAATTATCGAGGAAGAACTCTTTAGTAATGGAGAAGTGACAGGACCCTTGCAAGAAAGTAATAATGGCATTTTGGAGTTTGTATCTCAAAGAAAGAAAACATTGATGTATTTATACATGTTTTTATACTTTGTTTTAAACTTAAGTGAAAAGTCATATATAATCCTGTATAGCAGAAAGTTTCTAAAAGAATGTGCCTCAATGAAAATGACAAAGTCAAAAGGTCATAATTTTTAGTTCTGTAAAAAGCATATTTTCCAAGTACAAAAGTCAGTGGTTTCTAAAGAAACACAGACACTTATATAGAAGGAATGTTATTGTGTGTTTAGATATGTACAGAATATTACTGGAGTAAATACAGTGAAAAGTCTTTGTACTAATACAGTAAGGGGAAGAACTGTCTTAACAATGGTCCCTGTTGAAGTACTAAAAGTGTTAGTTCTACATGAGTCAGAATTTGTACATGAATCAACAGGGTGTTGTAGCCACAAATAAAATCACATTGTCCACATCTGTTCTGCTGTTTATTGAACTCTGAGCTGATCAGAACACAAGAGAATTCCTTTCAGCACTGACATCATATTTTAATAGGGACTTAGAAAAACTATAGTGTGTAACAGTCAGCATAATAATCAGTCAGGAAATCATGTTTAAGAAATGTTTGAAGGCATTTAATTTTTAACCTGGAAAAGAGATGACTTGGAGATGAAAAGATAATTTGACGGTTATTTTAAAGGTTGTGTAGAAGAAAGGTTAGATACATCATGTAACTAAGGTGCAGTGCAAACACTAACAAGCAGAAGTTGCAGAGAGGCCAATTTTTTTTTTTCCCAAAAAAACTTTCTAATTGAGCTATCTAAAGATGCAGTTATCTCTCTTATAGAACTGTAAATATCCTGTCATTGTTAGTATTCAGAGACCTTGTGGCCATCATTGAAGAATGAGGTGTAGATGATTCCTGCTATCAGATAGGAATAAATGATCTTTTTTTTTTTTAATTGTACTTCAGGTGAAGGCTTACAGAACAAATAGTTTCTCATGAAACAGTAGTACACATATTGTTTTATGACGTTGGTTAACAACCCCAGAACATGTCAACCCTCTAACTTCTCAACCTTTTTTCTTGGTGAAAATACACATAGCCAAAGAGACACCATTTCAAAAATTTCTGCAT
>NW_004449281.1:0-1275 GCF_000243295.1 Trichechus manatus latirostris
ATCCTTTTCTATGCTCTGAAAAACTTTTAATAGAAGTGGTGTTATCTCTTCTCTGAAAGTTTTGTAGAATTCTCCAGTAAAGCCATCTGGGCCAGGCCTTTTTTTTTGTTGGGAGTTTTTAAATTACCTTTTCAATCTTTTCTTTGGTTATGGGTTTATTTAGTTGTTCTACCTCTGTTTGTATTAATTTAGGTAGGTAGTGAGTATCTAGAAATTTGTCCATTCGCTCTAGGTTTTCAAATTTGTCAGAGTAAAATTTTTCATAGTAATCTGTTATGATTGTTTTAATTTCAGTTGGGTCTGTTCTGATATCACCCATCTCATTTCTTATATGGGTTATCTGCTTCCTTTCCTGTTTTTCTTTTGTCAGTTTGGCCAATGGTTTATCAATTTTGTTGATCTTTTCAAAGAAGCTGCTTTTGGACTTGTTAACTCTTTCAATTGTTTTTCTATTCTCTATTTCGTTTAATTCTGCTCTAATTCTTATTATTTCCTTCCTTCTGGCGTCTGTGGGCTTCTTTGGCTGCTCTCTTTCTACTTGTTCCAGTTGTAGGGGTCATGCTTTGACTATGACCCTTTCTTCTTTTTGGATGTGTGCATTTATTGCTATAAACTGACCGCTGAACACTGCTTTTGCTGTGTCCCACAGGTTCTGGTGGGATGTGTTTTCTTTCTCGTTTGATTCTATGGATTACTTTATTCCATCCTTAATTTCTTCTATAACCCAGTAGTTTTTGAGCAAGGTTTTGTTCAGTTTCCATGTGTTTGATTTTTTTTTTTTCCTTGCTTTGTCTGTTGTTGATTTCTACTTTTATAACTTTATGGTCAGAAAAGATGCTTTGTAATATTTTGATGTTTTGGATTTTGTTGAGGCTGCTTAATGGCGTAATATGTGGTCTATTCTGGAGAATGTTCCATGTGCGTTGGAAAAGAAAGTATACTTGGCTGCTGTTGGCTGCAATGTTCGGTATGTGTCTATCAGATCAAGTTGGTTGATTGTAGCATTTAGCTCTTCTGTGTCTTTCTTGAGCTTCTTTCTAGATGTCTGTCCTTCACCGAAAGTGACGTGTTGAAATCTCCTACTACTATTGTGGAGCTGTTCATCCTTCTTTTCAGTGCTGTTAGAGTTTTTTTTATGTATTTTGGAGCCCTGTTGTTGGGTGCGTATATATTTATTATAGTTATGTCCTCCTGGTGTATTGACCCCTTAATCATTATATAGTGCTCTTCCTTATCTTTTGTGGTGGATTTTAAAGTCTATTTCATCAGAGATTA
>NW_004449282.1:0-1311 GCF_000243295.1 Trichechus manatus latirostris
GAGAGTGGACCTTTGCCTCAGGTAACTTCAGCACAACAAGCCGAGTTAGTAGCTCTTGCCCACGCTTGTAAATTAGCAAAAAAAATCAATCTGTGACCATATATACAGATTCGAAGTATTGCTTTGGTTTGGCACATGACTTTGGGATGTTATGGAAACAGCGAGGATTTTTAACATCGGGAGGATCTCCCATTAAAAACGGGAAATATGTAGCTGAACTTTTAGATGATTTACTGTTTACCTTCAGAAATAGCTGTGGTTAAGATATGAGCACACCAGTCAAAACGACAGCCTCGGACTGAGGAAGTAGTTGGGAATGAATTAGCTGATGCTGCAGCCAAAAAAGCGGCTGGTAGAGGGACCAAAAGACCTAGCCCAACTTTATCTGAAAATCCTTTAAAGATAGTCAAAACAGAATCTATTGAGACTATGACCTCTCCTAAGCTTATACAAAATAAAAAATTAGAAATCTACCAAGTCCCTATTTTTAATTGAGAATCCAAATTTAGAGATATTAAAAGGGTACCAAAAATTGGCCACCGAAACCGAAATAATAGAATGGAGAGCAGGTAAATGCCATCTTAATACAGAAACTGAATTGTGGATAGGTCCTGGAAACAGGATTGTTATTCCTAAGGGAATACACATACCTTTGTTATTAGCCTGCTTATTAGAATTTAGGGAACGATGGGACGAACATTTAATTGCATTCTTAGATAAACATTTTTGGGGAAACTCTGCAAACGCAGCATATTATTTGTTTGACAGATATGATACAACAGATAGACTTCTATTAATGTACGAAAGTACAGGATTAGGTAATTATCATCCTGAATACACCCATTTTGTTGGGAATGGAAATCAAGCTTGCCTCCACCATTAATAGAAGATCTAGAGAAAACAGCAGATGCTAAGTGGCATAGTTTACTCTTACACCAAAAAGCCACGCCTCCTTCAGAACAAGATACATGCGAAAAGGAGGGATGTACTCTGAATTTTGACACAGATCTTTGGATCGGACCTGATCAAACTCTGGTCCTGCCAGAAGTATTACATCTTCCTGCAGTTTATAGTCTCCACCAAGGAGATCATTTAGGAAGAGATGAAACTCTACAAAAAATAAGAAAATACTACTGGGGTCATTTCTGGAAAGCAGTGAAGGAAGTAGTGAAAGATTGCACTATTTGCCAAAAATTTAACCAAGGGAAAACTTATTCGACTCCTCAGGGTCGATATCCCCTTCCTACTGGACCCATGACTGAGTGGCAAATGGACTTTATACAACTTCCCCCAGTTCGAAATTATAAGTAT
>NW_004449283.1:0-1311 GCF_000243295.1 Trichechus manatus latirostris
AAACACAGAGAAAGCACTCTGCTAAGTATTGTATGTCATCAAAAGCAACCTTTTCATTAGAAAACATAGCCTCTGGATGCGTTTGCCACATTACTTCTTTTTAAATCATCTTGTCAATTGCCTTCCTCATTATAAAGCGATCTTGTAGACTCTATTAACAAGAATTGCTGGCTGTTTATCTCTCTTGTAAATCTGATCTTCAGGAAAGGGGGCCAGATTTATAGGCAGCATTTTAAGAGTTCTTTCTCTCAGCCACAGAAGAGATACAGCCAACTAAAACTTCACTAGACCACTCAATCAATGTGATCTTGGATGAATTGTCTGAAAAATACAGTAATACTAGCTCCATTAACAATATATTTTTTATCTCTGCTGTGCCGGAGATGACACGGCACACTTCCATTTGTACCTAAATGGACACTAGAAACAAGTATCATTAAAACAACAGTTTAGCCATTAAATTGCTCTGGCTTTCAATTCTTAATCTTGTGGTCAGGATTCAAAATGGATGGAGGGGAGGTTTGGAACTGGATATTCTCAAACCCTCCCTATGGTAACTAATGCACACACACTATCACTGCCTGGAATCCACTTTCCCAGGTCTTTGCTTGGCTGACTCCTTCTCACTATTCAAATGCCAGCAAAAGATTACTCTCTTAGTAAGTCCTTCCCTGCCCACCCTAGATAAAGTAGACTCTTACACTCTCTATATTATTTGTTTATCTGTTTATTGATTTTTTCTTTGCCATTCTACAAGCATAGTCCACCACTCATATGTCAGTTTGTCATACTGTTGTGGCTTATGTGTTGCTGTGATGCTGAAAGCTATGCCACTAGTATTTTGCATTCCAGCAGGGTCATCTGTGGTGGACAGGTTTTAGTGGTGCTTCCAGACTAAGATAGACTAGGAAGAAGGACCTGGCAATCTACTTCTAAAAAAAAATCGGCAGTGACAACGTTTTGAGTAGCAGTAGAACATTGTTTGACATAGTGCTGGAAGATGAGCCCCTCAGGTTGGAAGGCACTCAAAATACAACTAGGGAAAGCTACTTCCTCAAAGTAGAGTTGACTTTAATGATGTGGATGGAGTAAAGTTTTCAGGACATTCATTTGCTGACGTGGCATCACTTAAAAAGAGAAGAAACAGCTGCAAACATCCATTAATAATTGGAAGGTAGAATGTACGAAGAAGTATGAATCTAGGAAAACTAGAAGTCATCAAAAATGAAATGGAATGCATAAATATCAATATCCTAGGCATTAGTGAGCTGAAACGGACTGGCATTGGCCATTTTGAATGAGACAATCTTA
>NW_004449284.1:0-1291 GCF_000243295.1 Trichechus manatus latirostris
GAAGGTAAGTAGAGTTGCAGGGCACAGAAGACTGACTTGGAATTTGGGGTAGAAGATGTGATAGGAGAATGCAGCAGGACTAGTCTGTGCAGCACTGCTGGGTAGGTAGCAAGAACAGGCAAAAGGGAAGGAGCTGCTGGAAATGAAACAGCAAGGTGGCATGGATTAGTGTAATGGATTGAATTGCATCCCCCAAAACCATGTGTCAACTTGGCTAGGCCATGATATCCAGTATTGTGTAATTGTCTTCCATTTTTTGCCTCCATTTTGTGGTATTACATGCGCTGTAAGTCCTAAACCTCAGGATTACAGTGGGGTGCATCTTGAGTCACACCCTTACTAAAGGGTGTGAGTCAAGTCACCACCTTACTCAAATCACACCCTTGCTTGTGTCACACCTTTTATCTTACAAGAGATAAAAGGAGAGAGAGGCAAGCAGAGAGAAGAGGGACCTCACCACCACCAAGAAAGAAGATCCGGGAGCAGAGTGTGTCCTTTGGACTCAGGGTCCCTGTGCTGAGAACCTCCTAGACCAAGGGAAAGATTGATGACAAGGACCTTCCTTAGAGCTGACAGGAGAGAAAGCCTTCCCCTGGAGCTGACGCCCTGAATTCAGGCTTCTAGCCTCCTAAACTGTGAGAGAAAAAATTTCTGCTTATTAAAGCCATCCACTTGTGGTATTTCTGTTATAGCAGCACTAGATAACTAAGACAATTAGGTTGAAAGACTCCTTATATTCTAGGCTAATACACTTGAACACAACCCTGTAAGGCAAGTATTGAAGAACTTAAACATTATATTGTAAATAATATATATTAAAAAAAAAAAAGTTTTGAGGGCCAGAGAACTTCAGCAAGGTGGGGAATTCATGACAAGTCACCAAGATTGAATTTTTCATCAAAACAGTGCCTGGTGGAGAGTGCTGCCAGCATGTTTGTTTCATGCAAGAGCTCAGAGGAGCAAGCATGAAATTGTATGTGGAGAGGTCCCCTGGAATTGTATATTCATTTAGTGACGAGTTATTGAATGTGTACTATGTGCCTATGGTAAGCTACATAACTGGTTAGAAATGTGAAATGATGTGTTATCATCTTCACTACTCTCAAAGAGTTCACAGTCTAGGAGAAAAAAGAATAGCCACCCTTTATCTGTCTATCTATCTGTCTATCTAATCTAATCTATCTATCTAGCCTATCTATACCATAGACTGCCAAAAGAACAAATAAATTGGATTTAGAAGAAGTACAGCCAGAATGCTCCTTGGAAGGGAGGATGGTCAGACTTTGTCTCA
>NW_004449285.1:0-1311 GCF_000243295.1 Trichechus manatus latirostris
TTCACTTCCTTCCTTCTTTCTTTCCTTCACTCCCTCTCTCCTTCTTCCCTCTATTTCTTTTATTCCTGTGTTTGTTCAGTGATTCACAAATTCGTTTGACTAATTTATAGAATGCCTACTCTGGTCAGACTTTGTTCCAGGTGCTGGGGCGACACTGGTCCCTGCCCACCATCCCAGCCCTTAAGGACTCCTCCCCATGAAGTCACCGCTGGCTCTTGTTTAAAGCTTTTTTTGAGTGGACTTTCTGTGGAGCCTGTCAAGGGGGCTAAATGTGGGGTCTGGGAAGATGTTGAGGATATCAGGGACAGCACCCCCGATAGAGCTGACAGAGGGGACCAGGCAAAGCCACAGGAACTTGTGGAGGCAGGGGGCGGGGTCTGACAGCCTGTAGAGTGGGAGATTCCAGGCTCTTTGAGGGCTGTCAGGGCAATACACAGTTTGGCTGGAAGAGAAGGTCTGGCACAAACGGGAACTGCATGTTATTCACTTTGGCTCAGGTGGTGTGAAGGAGAAGTGACGAATAACAGGGCTGGAGAGGGCCACTGATCAGGTCACTCATTAATGACCAAAGAAGCAGTTTTCCCTCTGTCCTCAAGGCTCTGCCAGGGGGATCAACACAGTTTAACAAAAAAACAAAAACAAAAAAGAATCCAAAAGGGTGCTAAAGAAAGCCTAGGATGAATTTGTGACTCTCTGGATCTGCGTTTATCTTCAGAGTTTCAAGCCTAGCTCCATTAAGTAGTAACTGTGTGACCTTGGGCAAGACATTTAACCTCTTTGGATTGTACTGTTTTCATCTGTAAAATGCGAGAAAGTAGTGTGTCTCTCTTAGGATTGTAGTGAAGATTAAATGAATTAATACATATAAAGTGATTTTTGTACCTGGCACATACTGAACGCTAAAAAAATGTTAGCTATAATGGCAATGACTATGGTCATGATGATGGTGACTCGTGAGTGTTTACTGTGTGCGATGCTTTACTAAAATTCTGTGTCTTATTTGAAACTCACAAAAACTCTAGAAGGTAGATACTTTAAAAAAAAGTCTTTTTTTTTTTTTTTTGCCCATAGGGGTGAGAACTTGGGCTCAGAGACCTTAAATATCTTGCCAAGGTCACACAGCAAGTGTGTGGTGAAGCTGGGCTTTGACTCTCCCTCTCTTTAATTTTAGAGTCTAAATTCTTAACCACCCACTATCCTTCCTCCTGTCAGTCAGAAGCACCACCAGACTTTGAATACCATGGGGGTGAAAAGCATGTCGTATTAATTCTTGTACCCTCCACTATCCATTCCCACTCTCAGTGCTCATCC
>NW_004449286.1:0-1311 GCF_000243295.1 Trichechus manatus latirostris
ATCTTGTTGTTTATCTTTTGGATTTCTAATTGTTGTTTTTGTATATTTTCTAGTTGTGAATTTATTTTGGCATTTTGTTCCTGCATCATCTTCCTGAATTTTTAGCACTGGTGGGATCCTGGAGCTTTTGTTCATTTGTTTGCTTTGAATTGTTTCTTTGATTTCTTTTCCTTTTCTTGAGTTGGGAGCCCATGCTGGATAGGGGGTGCTGCATGGCAAGGAGACTACCTCCTTGGCTTGCACAGACGTGCAGAGGGATCCTTGAGGTCATTTCTTTTTTCGTTCTTTTTTTTTTTTCCTGTTTTTTGGGGGGCTTTTTTTGTTCTTTTTTTCCCTGTTTTTTGGGGGGCTTTTCTTGTTCTTTTTTTTTTTTTAATTTGTTTTGTTCCTTTTCCTGCTTTTTCTCTTTATTCATTACTCAGTTTCTCGTCTCTCTATATCTTCCTTCTCTTTCTGTTCCCTGAATACTTGGCATTGTATGCCTCTGTGCCTTCTGGCCAGGCTGTACTGCAACACCTGAGAGCGACTTCCCCAGACATCATAGCTGCACCGGTGGGATGCCTGGGAACTTTGCAGTTCTTTAACCTTTCCGATTTTCATTTATTCATTCTTTTATTTTCTTCCTCTTCCCCTTTCTGTTTTTCTCCATTTCATAGTCTATCATCTCTCCACTCCAATGGCATGCTCCCTTAGCATTCTTTTTTGTTCGTTCGTAATTTTTTGGTTCCTGTTCCTCTCTTCCATAACCATCTTAGCTCCACACATAACAATCTCCCTGCTATAACCTGCCTACCTGCACTGTGCACTTAACATCACACTGCCGAGCAGCACAGGCACGGCCTACTGGAACCTGCCCTGCACTGATTGTTGACCTGCCCTGGTGGCTGTAGTGAGTGCCACAGACAACACATCCCAGTGACTCCTCTTCAGCTAGACCTGCCGTGCCGTACCATGTCTGAGTGACTGACCCTGCCAATTGGAGAAGGAAGCAAAAAGCACTGTGCTCACAGATGAGCAAACATCAAAGAACACACAGTCTGCCTGCTCAGACATAGTCAAATTAAAAAAAAAAAGGACAAAACAAATAAATCTACAATCAAAAGAGAAAAATAACTACTAAATTCCCCAAACACAGCAGACAATATCAAAACATTTACAAAAACAGGACAGGATGGTTCCAGTAGGCATCCAAATAAAACACCAGATAACTTTCCAGTGGAAGAAATGGCACTAGAACTACCTGATAGGGAATTCAAATCTCTAATACTCAGAATTCTCCAAGAGCTGAGGCAAAAAGCTGACAAACATGAG
>NW_004449287.1:0-1299 GCF_000243295.1 Trichechus manatus latirostris
AGTTTAAAACAAGATCCACCATAAAAGACGAAGAAGGACACTATATATAGTGATTAAAAGGATGATCCATCATGAAGACATAACCATAATAAACATCTACACACCCAATGACAGGGCTCCAAACTATATAAACTCTAACAGCACTGAAAAGGGAAATTGACAGTTCCACAATAATAGTAGGAGACTTCAAAACATCACTCTCGTAAAGGACAGAACATCTAGAAAGAAACTCAAGAAAGATACAGAAGACCTAAAGGGCACAATCAGCCAACTTGACCTCATAGACATATATAGAGCATTCCATCCAATAGCTGCAAAGTACACATTCTTCTCCAATGCACATGGAACATTCTCCACAATAGACCACATCTTAGGCCACAGAGCAATCCTCAACAAGATCCAAAACGTTGAGATAACACAAAGTATCTTCTCTGACTACAATGCCATCAAAGTAGAAATTAACAACAGGAAGAGCAAGGAAAAAAAATCAGTCACATGGAAACTGAATAACACCCTGATTGCACATCACTGGGTAATAGAAGAAATCAGAGATGGAAACAAAAAATTCCTAGAATCAAATGAAAATGAAAACACATCATACCAAAACCTTTGGGACACAGCAAACACAGTCCTCAGAGGACAATTTATAGCAATAGATGCTCACATCAAAAAAGAAAAAAGGGACAAAATCAAAACATTAACTACAGAACTCAAACAAATAGAAAGAGAACAGCAAAAAAGCCCACAGCACTAGAAGAAAGGAAATAATAAAGATCAGAGCAGAAATAAATGAAATGGAGAATAGGAAAACAATAGAAAGTATCAACAAAACCAAAAGTTGGTTCTTTGAAAGGATCAACAAAATCAACAAACCACTGGCCAGACTGACAAAAGAAGAACAGGAAAGGATGAAAATAACCCAAATAAGAAATGAAATGGGGGACATTACAACAGACGCAACTGAAATAAAAAGGATCATAACAGAGTATTATGAAAAACTATACTCCAACAAATTTGAAAACCTCGAGGAAATGGATAAATTTCTAGAAAAACACTACCTATCCAAACTAACACAAAGTGATGTTGAAAATCTGAACGGACCCATAACAAGAGAAGACACTGATAAGTTAATAAAAAAAACTCCCAACAAAAAAAAAGCCCTGGCCCAGATGGCTTCACTGGAGAATTATACCAAACATTCAGAGAAGATCTTATACCAGTACTACTGAAATTATTTCAGAGCATAGAAAAGGAAGCGACACTTCCAAATTCATTCTATGAAGCCAGCATAACCCTGAT
>NW_004449288.1:0-1278 GCF_000243295.1 Trichechus manatus latirostris
CTTTTCTGAGTTGCTCCTTCCCCATTCATACGAACTCACTGTCCCCTAAGTTTGCTATCTAATCTTTCAAGATGCTGTTGTCAAGTTGATCCCATATAGATAGGTTTTAAAAGACCACAATGCTGAAGGCAGACATTCTTTACTAGTTAAGCTAAACTATTGTTTGGTTTTCAGAAGACTTCAGGGGATATTTTTGTTTTAAGGTTTAAAGATTATCTCAGAGTAATATTTTCAGGCGTTCAGCAGTACTCCATGGCTCCAGAAAATCTGGAGTCTAGGAAAATTGGAAATTCTGTTCTACATTTCCACCCTTTTGATCGGGATTCTTCTATAGAATCTTCAGTCAAAATGTTCAGTAGCAGTATCCAAGAACCATCCAATTCTGGTCTCATGGTAAAGGGATCTGTTGTTCATGAAGGCAATTAGCCACACGTTCCATATCCTCCTCCTTGTGTTCGTTTAGTATTTTGAAAGAGATTTCCTTGAATGCCAAGGAAAACAAAAAACCCTCATCTAGTCTTTGCAAATTTGATCTCTGTCAGGGTCTTCCTTCAACATTTAGCCAGGCTTGTACTGAGTCTAGGGATCAGTCCGAGGTGATACCATAGAGTCTTTTTAGGTGATTTTTGATTATGTGTCTTGCCCTAGGTATGCATGTGGTTTTTTCAACTCTCCCATATACACAGTGCTTTTGAAACCATTAATTTCCAAAATAATCTCTCTCCCTGGCTTCCCCTCTCAGTCTTTAGGGATCTATTGTATGTTTTTATTACACTCTTTAGCCACAAGTAGCTGCAGGTGGTTACAGCCTTCCCCTCACCCTGTGTTGGCTCCAAGACAGGTCATACTGAGACGAGTTCCTTGCTTCAGTCCTTCAGGCAGCTCCCAGACAGGATGGAACAGAAACATACAAGAATTAGCAAATAAAGTCTGCTATGCTCCATCTACAGCCGGATAACAGACTCTCTCTGGGAATATTGGCCACTGATGCCTTGAGGTGGCTATGCTGAGCTTGGGAGTGAGAGGCCAGGCAAAAATGTCTTACCATTTAGACGGCACTTGTTTTAGTGATTCAAGGTTTACTTAGTTGCTATAACCCTTTGACTGGTGTTCAGAGTTCTGGCAAGGTTGGTTCTGCCATTTTCTGCTTGTGTTCTGTGGTGTTTTAATGGGAGATTGGGAGTGTGCACCTGCTCATGCAGCCATCTTTCTCCAAACTCCTATACTTTCTTTTATAATTACATAATTATCTTTACCAGTGCTCGTGTGTGTCTGTGC
>NW_004449289.1:0-1310 GCF_000243295.1 Trichechus manatus latirostris
GAGAAGAGCATAATGACAAATTTAACAGGCTGCAAGAATCCATAGAGAGACAGCAATCAGAAATCCAGAAGATTAACAATAAAATTACAGAATTAGACAACTCAATAGAAAGTCATAGGAGCAATGAAAGTCAGAATTGAGGCAATGTAAGAATTGAGGCAATGGAAGTCGGAATTAGTGAGACTGAAGATAAAGCAGTTGACACCAACTTACTTGAGGAAAAATCAGATAAAAGGATTCTGAAAAATGAAGAAACCCTAGGAATTATGTGGAACTCTATGAAGAGGAATAACCTACTAGTGATTGGAGTAAAGAACAGGGGGGAATAACAGAAAATACAGAGAGAACTGTTGAAGATATGTTGGCAGAAAACTTCCCTGATATCACGAAAGATGACAAGATATCTATCCAAGATGCTCATCAAACCCCACATAAGGTAGATCCCAAAAGAAAGTCAACAACGTATATTATAATCAAACTTACCAAAACCAAAGAGAAAGAGAGAATTTTAAGAGCAGCTAGGGATGAACAAAAAGTCATCTACAAAAGAGAGTTAATAAGAATAAGCTCGGACTACTCAGCAGAAACCATGCAGGCAAGAAGGCAATGGGATGATGTATATAAAGGAAATAAAACTGCCAGCCAAGAATTATATATCCAGCAAAACTGTCTCTCCACTATGATTGTGAAATTAGGGCACTTCCAGATAAACAGAAGTTTAGGGAATTTGCAAAAACCAAAATTACAAGAAATACTAAAGGGAGTCCTCTGATTAGAAAATCAGTAACATCAGATCACATCCCAAGACAAGAACACAGGACACAGCAACCAGATTTCAAACCAGATAGGGAAGTCACAAAAGTAAATCAAAGCTAAATCACTGAAAATAGGGAAACAGAGGTCAACATGTAAAAGATGACAACATTACAACAAAAAAAAAAGGACTTAAAAATGTAGACATCAATTTTTCATATGGAGAGGAAGTCAAGGCGATAAAAAGAAATAAAAGACTGGTATAAACTTAGAAAAATAGGGGTAAATATTAACTTAACCACAAAGGAAACTAACAATCCTACACATCAAAATAAAAAATAAGGAAAACATAAAGACTCAGCAAGTACAAAATCAACAACAATGAAAGAGATAAAAAGAAAATACAAAAAGAAAATGACTTAGCACAGAAAATTAAGTGAAACAAACTGTCAACTACACACAAAAAAAGACATCAAAATGACAGCACTAAACTCATATCTATCAATAATTATGCTGAATGTAAATGGACTAAATGCACCAATAAAGAGACAGAGAGT
>NW_004449290.1:0-1310 GCF_000243295.1 Trichechus manatus latirostris
TACTCTGACACACAGAGTCAAAATCGACTCCATGGCAACTAACAACATATTTGAGTTTTTAAAATATTTCTTTAGGATTTTTCACCCTCTACCAATTCATTTTGATTTTATGATTTCATTAGATACCCTCCTTTTGTCTTACTTGAGTTATAAATACATTTAGAAAGTTGGTTATTCATAGAAAACTTAAGTTAAACTTAAGTTTGATCACATGGAATGAATACAAGCTTTGGAAAAATCTATTTTCAATAATGAACTTTGGCTGGGCTTCATCTTCCAAAGTAGTAATGATGCCATTCTTCTTCCGTGATATTTAAAGTTAAAATGGAAAGTTTTGTCTGATGATGTTAACAATCCAAAGCAAAATGGAAAGCTTAAAACATGTTAATACAAAAACAAATAATACTGTAAACAAAGTAGGAAACGAAAAACAAAGAGAAAAAATAAGAATGTATTAAATAAAAATTGATTTAAACCATGGTTAAATTTTAGTAATTCTAATCTGTTCATCAATGCAATCTTTTTTTTATGAAATAGGAGTTTTTGGTCTGCCATCACTAATGGTTTTAGATCATATTAATAATAATATTAATCATAATAATAATATATGTCTAATGTGTTATATTAACCATTTAATGCTCTTTGCTAAAATTTTAAGTTATTCCCTTTCAGCATATTCAGGGGCGTTTTGTCCAGTCTTGCAAAAAGTAAAACAAAAATACTTTGATGGCAACATTTATTATAACCTTTAATTGGACACAGGGTCATTTAGAATGAAGCTAAAAGAGAAAGGAAGCATACTGTCCAATACTTGAGATCATGACTTTGTTACAAGAGTCACAATGATGGCATATTACTGCTGTAATTAAAAAACTTACTTTGTAAACAAATATATCTTCATGAATTTGGTTAACAATTATACCTAAATCACATACCGTGGTAAACCTAGACTGAAAAGGACAAACCCTTTGCTGTTGAGTAGATTCCAACTCATAGCAGCCCTATGGGACATAGCAGAATTGCCCCATAGGTTTCCAAGGAGTGGCTGGTGGATTTGAACTGCCAACCTTTTGGTTAGCAGCTGAGCTCTTAGTGATAGATATACGTGTGTGTGTGTGCGTGTGTATTCATTATATATAATGTTTGGCATGTTTATTAATAATTATAAAATGCTAAAACCTACAATATGACCATTATATTCCATAAGTGTCCTGCTGTACTAGTGACTATAAACTCATCATTTTCCCCAGCAAACCTGCTTATTTTCCTCAATTTTCTGTTTTAGTGAATGACACTACCATTCTGTTTTC
>NW_004449291.1:0-1310 GCF_000243295.1 Trichechus manatus latirostris
TGTGACAACAGAAGGACGTGGTATAGAGTGATGGAGTAGAAGGGAGATGGAGAACTACAGGGGTTTACAGTAAGTGACAACTCAGGCTTTGTTGTACAGTATCACAGTGTGTTACATAGTAACTGGAGTCTATAAGTACTAATTGTTAAAAGTCATACAAGCATGAACAGTCATTTAAAATCAAGTATAAATATAACAAGGGAACAAAGCAATATGGAAAAATTCAGAAATGCCCAAATACCACTGTTTCTTGGACAAAACTATACTGACCAGTAGTTTGGTTCTTCAACAAGAAGATGTGAAACAGAAATTTTTTAATAATTTGTTGTTGTTGTTGTTGTTGCTGAGACTATACACAGCAAAATATACACCAATTCAACAATTTCTACATGCACAATTCAGTGACTCGATTACATTTTTCAAGTTGTGCAACCGTTCTCATCCTCCTTTTCTGAGTTGTTCCTCCTCCATTAACATAAACTCACTGTCCCCTAAGTCTCCTATCTAATCTTTTGAGTTGTTGTCAATTTGATCCCATATAGATAGATGTTAAAAGAGTATAATGGTCAAGACAGACATTCTTTACTAGTTAAGCTATTTTTTGGTTTTAAGAAGACTTTAGGGAATATTTTTGGTTTAAGGTTTAAAGATTATCTCAGGGCAATAATTTCAGGGGTTCATCCAGCCTCCATGGCTCCAGAAAATCTAGGTTTCACAAGAATTTTAAATTCTGTTCTGCATTTTCCACCTTTCGATCAGGATTCTTCCATAGAATCTTTGATCAAAATGTTCAGGAATGGTAGCCAGGCACCATCCAGTTCTTCTGATCTCATGGCAAAGGAGGCAATTGTTCATGGAAGCAATTAGTCACACACTCCATTGCCTCCTCCTAGTCTTGACTCTCCTTCTTCCTCTGTTGCTTTAGGCAAATAGAGACCAATTGTTGTGCCTTGGATGGCTGCTTGCAAGCTTTTAAGATCCCAGGTACTACTTAAAAAACCAGGAGGTAGAACAGAAAAACTAAACACGTTACTAGGCCAATTAACTGGAAAACAGAATTTTTGAAAGTGGCAATTTTAAAGAAACAAAACCTATGTAAAATGAATTTCAGTCCTTCACTACCTGATTTACAGGTCTGACAGAAAAAAATCCCTGCTGTTGATTAATTCACAATTCTGTAAAATACGTTTTCAAGCAAGTGTATCTATAACAACTATTATGTAGTCTCTTTTTCTGTCTTTCCTTCTTTACTGAAAAGGTAGAACAACTCTTAAATAACTCAGACTTCTCTGGATAATCTCTTTACTATC
>NW_004449292.1:0-1310 GCF_000243295.1 Trichechus manatus latirostris
TTTTTTTTTTTGTTGGGAGTTTGTTTGTTTTTTTTACTAACCTTTTCAATCTCTTCTCTCATTACAAGTCTTTTCAGATTTTCAGCATCATTTTGTGTTAGTTTGGGTAGGTAGTGTTTTTCTAGAAATTTGTCCATTTCCTCTAGGTTTTCAAATTTGTTGGAGTATAGTTTTTCATGATACTGTTATGATCCTTTTTCTTTCAGTTGGGTCTGTTGTAATGTCCCCCATTTCATTTCTTATTTGGGTTGTTTGCATCCTCTCCTGTTTTTCTTTTGTCAGTTTGGCCAGTGGTTTGTCGATTTTGTTGATTCTTTCTATTGTTTTTCTATTCTCTATTTCATTTATTTCTGCTCTGATGTTTATTATTTCCTTTCTTCTCGTGGCTGTGGGGTTTTTGCCCTTTTCTTTCTGTTTGAGTTGTGTAGCTAATGTTTTGATTTTGCCCTTTTTTTTTTTTTTTTTTGTGCATCTATTGCCATAAATTGACCTCTGAGGACTGCCTTTGCTGTGTCCCAAAGGTTTTGGTATGATGTGTTTTCCTTCTCATTTCATTCTAGGGATTTTTTGATTCCATCTCTGATTACTTCTATTACCCACTGATGTGTAAGCAGGGTATTATTCACTTTCCATGTAGTTGATTTTTTTTCCTTGCTCTTCCTGTAGTTAATTTCTACTTTGAGGGCATTGTGGTCAGAAAAGATACTTTGTATTATTACAATATTTTGGATTTTGTTGAGAGTTACTCTGTGGCCTAAGATGTGGTCTATTCTGGAGAATGTTCTATATGCATTGGAAAAGAATGTGTACTTTGCACCTGTTGGGTGGAGTGTTCTGTATATGTCTATGAGGTCAAGTTGGCTGATTGTGTCCTTTAGCTCTTCTGTATCTTTGTTGAGTTACTTTCTAGATATTCTGTCCTTTACCCATAGTGGTGTGTTCAAGTTTCCTACTATTATTGTGGAACTGTCAATTTCTCTTTTCAGTGCTGTTAGAGTTTGTGTTATGTATTTTGGAGCCCTTTCATTTTGTGCATAGATTTTTATTATGGTTATATTTTCAAGACGGGTTGTCCCAACCTACAGACAGGGAAAAAATTTTTGGCTACAACAAATCTGATCAGCTTCTAATCTCTAAAATCTACAAGATACTGCAAAACCTCAACAGCAAAAAGACAAATAACCCAATTAAAAAATGGGCAAAGGGTATGAACAGGCGCTTCACCAAAGAAGATATTCAGGCAGCTAACAGACACATGAAGAAATGCTCACGATCATTAGCCATTAGAGAAATGCAGATCAAAACTACAA
>NW_004449293.1:0-1310 GCF_000243295.1 Trichechus manatus latirostris
GATTAGGCTTTTATCTAAGCAATTTGAGAGCTGGGTGCTTTGGATCTCGGACTGGCTCCTCCAGGTAGTGAAATGGGAGTCACAAGTGTCCCTCATCTGGACAGTAACCAACCCAACCCTTTGCCCTGCTTCTCCATTCACCTATTAGTCCATTCCCAAAGGAAGAACCTACATGATTTATTCCTGAAACGATGGATAAGCAATAAGTGACCTCCTCTTGTCAAAGGGTTGCTTGAAATCACCAGGCAGTAAGGTCACTGCGTGAGTTACAGACAGCATAATTTTTTGCAGAAAGGAGGTGAAATGATTAAAAAGACAGGTCAAGGGATAAAATGGTGTAAGTAGATGCATAGAGATTTGTGGGTGAAACATTGACGCCCATGTTTCCATTTTCCCATCACTGCTGTCAGGAAGCAATTGCTCCTTTGTTCATGTAAATGACAGGCTTTTAAGAGGCGGACCACAGCCGTTAATTTTAAACAAAAGCCTCTTTGGTTCTTCCCTGGTGGATCAAACCAATTCCATGAAATAGCAACAAGTTGAAATGGTTTCCCTTGCATTAGAGGGTGTGTCTCTTCCCTCTCACTAGGCTTGGGAGATAAATTTTTTTTTTTTAAAAGAAAGAGAAGTTGATGAATCTCACTCCTGTAGTCTTCAAAAAGTTTAATAATTATATGGAAATCTTAATTATTTACTTTCAGCCCCTTATTTTGATCTTTTTGCCAGATTCCATCCGAACTCCCCAGCTGTTCATCACGCTATACACACATTTAGCTTTTATCAACGCTTATCGCTGTTCCGTTTACACCTAGGAGCCACATCAATATCGTTAGCAAGGATGATGGTGTAAGCTCTGGAGTCAGTTCCCGGGGACATTCTCCTGTCTTCAAAGATAAGACCTGATTACTTCCAATGGTCTCCAGGGGAATGTACCCGGATTAATTTAGTACTTATCTCCTGGGAGTCCCTTTCTTCTGGCTGATATTATCCATATCTAGATTTCATCTCAGAGCCCTGGTAGCATACTGGTTAAGAGCTCAGCTGCTAACCAAAAGGTCAGCAGTTCAAATCTACCATCCACTCCTTGGAAACCCTATGAGGTAGTTCTACTCTGTCCTACAGGGTCGCTATGAGTCGGAACCGACTTGACTGCACCTAACAACAACAGATTTCATCTCTTCTCTTATGGGAAAAGTTGGAGGTTCGAGTCCACCCAAAGGCACCTCAGAAGAAAGGCCTCACAATCTACTTCTGAAAAACCAGCCATTAAAAACTCTATGGAGCACAGCTCTGCTCTGACACGTGTATCG
>NW_004449294.1:0-1249 GCF_000243295.1 Trichechus manatus latirostris
CCCCCAACCTTCTTCCCTCTGCTCGGCCTCTGCTGCTTCCCAGCAGGCCAATCTGCCACTTCCCAGTGGGCCTAGCAACCGAGGCCTGGGAGGGCCTGGCTCCATGCTGCTCAGATTCAACCCACCCACACCAGCCATTTTCCTTCTGTGCCATTTCTTTGTTTTGCTGATGTTACTTTTTTTGGCTTCTTTTGGCTTCTTCCCTGCCACTCATCTCCTCCCCCTCCTTTCTGTCAAACACCTGGCTCCATGTACCATCTTTGCTTCTTCTTGGCAGGCTGTGAAGCACCGCTTGGCTGGGGAACTTCTTCCCCAATCCATGCTGCCATGCTGGTGAGATCCCTGGGGCCTTTTTTTGTTTGTTTGTTTTTCTTTTCTCGACTTGGGAGCCACTTCTAGCTGGACTGGACTGTGTGGCTTGGGAGCCACTTCCCCAGTCTGTGCAGCTGCACTGGTGAGATGCCTGGGGGCATTTCTTTTATTTTATTTTTTCCTTTTTGTCTTTCTTCATCTCTGTTTCTTGTCTCACTCTACTTACCTTCTTTTCCTGTCTCCTGAATATCTGGCACAATGAGCCATCTCTGCCTCTTCTAGATGGGCTGTACTGAACAGCTTATGCACTTCCCTGGTCTGTGCAGCTGCATTGGTCGGATCCTTGGGGTTTTCTTTCTTTTTCTTTTTTACTGTTTTTTTCGTTTTCTTTTTTCCTTGTTGTTTTTCTTCATTTCTCAGTTCTTCATCTCACTCTACTTACCTTCTTTTCCTATCTCCTGAATAACTGGTGCTAGGTGCCATCTATTCCCCTTCTAGCCATGCTGTACTGCGAGGCTTGGGAGCCACTTCCTCGGTCTGCACAGCCACATCAGTGGGATCCTGGGAGGCCTTTCCTTGTTTCTTTTTAATTAGGGTTAATTTTTTCTGATCTCTGTTCTATTTTTTCCTTTTTGTTTTTCTTCATTTCTCAGTTTCTCATCTCTCTGATTTTCTTCTTTTCCTGTCTCATGAATACTTGGTGCCATCTCTGCCCCTTCTAGATGGGCTGAGCCACTTCCCTGGTCACCAGTGGGATCCCTGGGGGCACTGATTTTTTTTTAATTTGTATTTATTTTTTCTTTTCCTTTTTGTTTTTCTTCGTTTCTCAGTTTCTCCTCTCTCCACTCCAATGGCAAGGTCTCTCAGCACTTTTTTGTTTTGTTTGGCTCCTGTTTCTCCCTCTTCTCTCTCATCTTTCCCATACCCATCTTAGCTC
>NW_004449295.1:0-1310 GCF_000243295.1 Trichechus manatus latirostris
CAGCTTCTCCGCTTATTTGCTCAGCTTCTAGTAGGCGGCAATCTTTGGCGTTACTGGGCTTGTAGATGCATCTGTCTCTGCTGTCTATCTTCCCCTTCCCCCGTATGTGTCTGTATGTCTATTCTGCTCTTTTTATAACTCAGAAGTGATTAGGTTTAGGACTTATCCTATACTAGTATGACCTCATTGACATAACAAAAGAAAAACCTCTATTTTCAAACAGGATTACATCCACAAGAACAGGGGTTAGGATTTCCTAAATATTTTGGGGGGCGAGGGGGCACACAATTCAATCCATAACATCTCGTCTGTTTCGTATTCCTCAATCTCAGTTTCCCAGTCCTTCTTGACTTTCATGACTTTGACTGCTTCAAAGGTTACAGACCACTAATTCTGTAGAATGGCCCTCATTTTGAGTTTGGCTGATGTTTCCACATGTTTAGATTCAGGTTGTTCGTCTTCAGCAGGACTGTTACAGACATGATGCTTGTTCTTCTCATTGCATCCTACACAATTCAGGATGTCCTATTACTGGTAATATTAATCCCTTGATTAAGATGGCCTGGTAGGCAGTATTTTAAGATGGCCCAAGACCTTTGCCCTGGCGTTGCTCCCATAATTACGCTACATTACATAGCAAATGGGAGATTGCCTGGGTTGGCCTAATCGGATCACATCAGCCCATTAAGAGAAGAGAGTTTCCTCTGGCTGGTAGCATAAAAGAAAGTCGGAGACATTTGAAGCATGACAGATTCCACTCTAGGGAGATTCTATGTTGCTGGGACGGAGAAGTTCTGTGGCAAAGAAAAAGAAATGTCTTCCAGAATCAAAGGGTGGACCCTGCTTGACAGCTAGCAAGGCAACGGGGATCTCAGACCTACAGCTGCAAGGAACTAAATTCGGCCAACAGCCTGCATGAGCCTGGAATCAGACTCTTCCCCAGAGCCCCCATAAGAGCCCAGCCTGGCCAGCACGTTCATTTCAGCCTTGTGACACCCTGAGAAGAGAACCCGGCTGAGCCACCTGGACTTCTAACCTATAGAACCATGCGATAGTAAGTGAGTGTTGTTTCAGGCTGATAACTTGGTGGTCATTTGTTTTGCACCAATAGAAAACTAATCCAGGTGGTGTCTGCCAGGTTTCTCCACAGTAAACTAATCTTTCATGAGGAGGTACTTTATGACTAGGCAATAGCCTCTTTCTCATCACACTTGCATCCCGTAGTTGGAGATTCATGGGGTTAATTATCAATCTGATTGCCAAAATGGTAGTTTTCTAATCCCATCATTTCTTCTACATTTATTTGTTGA
>NW_004449296.1:0-1310 GCF_000243295.1 Trichechus manatus latirostris
CTGACAGGGAACACAACAGAGAGTCACTGATGGAGCAGCAGAAAGATGGGGTGCAGAACTCAAGTTCTAGTAAGAAGACCAGACTTAATGGTCTGACTGAGACTGGAGGATCCCCGGAAAGCATGGCCCCTGGGTTCTCCATCAGCCCAGAACTAAAACCATTTCAGAGGCCAACTCTTCAGACAGGGATTGGACTGGACTGTGGGACATAAAATGATACTCATGAAGAGTGTGCCTCTTAGCTCAAGTAGATACAAGAGACTAACAGGCAGTTTCTGTCCAGAGGTGAGATAGGAGGGCAGAGAGGGTTAGGAGCTGGTTGAATGGACTTGGGGAATCAGGGGTAGAAAGGAGGAGTGTGCTGTTGCAGTATGGGGAGAGCAAGTAGAGTTACATAACAATGTATGTTTTCAAATTTTTCTATGGGGAATAAAAATAAATAATTTAAAAATAAAAACATTCTTCTGATTTTAAACACCTTGTCTTTGTTTACTCTAGTTTTGAAGCTCATTTAAATGAAATAATGTAGTATTTTCTCTTTTTTTTATGTACAAACTGTTTGCAAGACTCACTCATATTGTTGTGTATCTCATTAGTTCATTCTTTTTATTGCTGAGTAGTATCCATTGTGTGAATATACCATAGTTCATTATTTCATTTGCCTGATGAAAGACATTTTGGTTCTTTTAAGTAGTTGACTGTTATGCATGTTGTTTTTGTTGTTGTTAGGTACCTTCGAGTCTGTTCCAACTCATAGCGACCCTATGTACAACAGCAGGGAACACTGCCCGGTCCTGAGCCATCCTCACAATTGTTGTTATGCTTGAGACCATTGTTGCAGCCACTGTGTCAATCCATCTCATTGAGGGTCTTCGTCTTTTTCGCTGATCCTCTAATTTACCAAGCATGATGTTCTTGTCCAGGGACTGGTCCCTCATGATAACATGCCCAAAGTACATGAGACAAAGCCTTGTCATTCTTGCTTCTAAGGAGCATTTGAGCTGTACTTCTTCCAAGACAGACTTTTTCGTTCTTCTGGCAGTCCAGGGTATATTCAGTATTATTCAGCAACACCACAATTTAAAGGTGTCATTTCTGCCTTGGTATTCTTTATTCATTGTCCAGTTTTTGCATGAATATGAGGCGATTGAAAATACCATGGCTTGGGAAGTTCTGGCAAAATGACGCTCTAGGCAGAAGCACCACGCTGTCCCTCCACAGCAAAGATCTTAAAAACTAAGCCAAACAGAGAATACAACAATCCTGAAACCGTAAAACATCAAATGAAGAGATAAAGAACTCAGCCAAGC
>NW_004449297.1:0-1309 GCF_000243295.1 Trichechus manatus latirostris
TTGTTTTAAACATCATCAATATGTCAGAGATTTTCATACTTAGGGACTGAGGGTCCTAAGTAAAGGGGGAAGACAATCTAAATAGTGACTGATATACCTCCAAAAGGTAACTATTTCATATTTGAACTATGTTTTGTAATGTTCAATAGTGCCTTCTCAAAAAAGAAGTCCCTAAGTAGGAATACTTATTTTCCAAAATATAAAATACAGCTTCATTTTTCCATCATAATAGGACTGTATAGTCATTTTAAACAATCCACAAAAATACATGAAGAAAAAAATTCAAATCACCACAATCTCACTACTGAAAGCATATCTCTGCTAACATTAGGTTATGTTTTTCCAGAGTTTTAAATGCATTTATTTGTTCTTTTAAATATATAATCATACTGTACATATTATTTTATAACCTAATTTTTTCCACAGGAGCAATAGATTATAGATAGCTTTTCAGTTAAAAAAAAAAAAAAAGCACAAATATGTTGAATAATGCCTAGTTAGATGTTTTCTATTTTGGACCAGGGAGGGTAGTAAAGTGAAGGAGCATTACCAAAATATTAGAAATGTCAGAAGTATGTATATCTCACAGCCATCCCAAACCCAGGCTAGAATGCAGAGGCTCCAAGGCAGGGTTTCTAAGAAACATGTAGTTTCTGGTTTGATACAGAACTATACAATCACTTTTCTATATAGTTGAAACAAAATTTCTAAATTGCGACTGACAATTTCAAGTCCAAGTTTGTATTTTGCTTTAAAACACTTTATTGCTGGGATGGTAGTGGTAGTTACACGTAAATTTACTGGTTACCTTTTTTACGATGAGCTCTCCTGGTCCTTGTTGCTATATAAAAGCTGAATAAGAGAAAGATAAAGTACATACGTGTTCATTTATGTCAGAATCAGTAAAAATGAGTTAGTGATACTGAAGGACACCTAGACCTTGCAGTACTTATAAATTTGGCAGGTAAGTTCCAGGTTGTTAGAGGAAGCTGGGCGGTTTAAGCCAAAAAACAAAACAAAATACAAAACAAAGAAAAGAACATCCCGTTGCCGAAAAGTTGATTCCGACTCACATCGGCCCTGTAAGACGGAGTAGAACTGCCCCATAGGGTTTGCAGTGCTGTGATCTTTATGAAGCCGACTACCACATCTTTCTCCTGGAGAGAGTGCCTAGTGGGTTCAAATCGCTGACCTCTCCTTAGCAGCTGAGCACTTAACCACTGCGCCACCAGGCCTCTTGAAGCATAAGCAGCAACTCTAAATTTTAGGTTGGAATTTTTTAGACTACATGTTGCAGCAACAATTTGTC
>NW_004449298.1:0-1309 GCF_000243295.1 Trichechus manatus latirostris
GGAAAGCGTATATCGCCAATTACCGGTTGTTTTGTCTCCCGCTGGAAGCTCCCTGAGGCTGCTTTCTCATACCCCCTGCTTGCTGATCTCTAGTAGGAGTCCAAGATGGCGGATCCGCACTGCGTTAGCTGGTAGGGGACCTCTGTATGAATCTCTCCTCGCTTTCCCTTCTCTGTCAGTTTTCTCACTCCATTTGGTGCTTGGCTGAGTTCTTTAGCTCTTCATTTGATGTTTTAGGGTTTCAGGATTGTTCTATTCTCTGTTCGGCTTAGTTTTTTGGATTTGCTGTGAAGGGACGGCATGGTGCTTCTGCCTAGAGCGCCATTTTGCCGGAACTCCACTTGCAAGCTTTTAAGATCCCAGATGCCACTCACCAAAGTAGGATACAGAACATTTTCTTTTTTTGTGTGTGTTTTTTTAATTGTACATCAGGTGAAGGTTTGCAGAACAAATAGTTTCTCATTAAACAGTAATACACATATTGTTTTATGATATTGGTTAACAATCCCACATGTCATCCCTGTCCCTTCTCGATCTTTTTTTCTTTTTGGTGAAAATATGTATAGCCAAGGATACACCATTTCAAAAATTTCTACATGTACAGTTCAGTGACATTGACTATGCTCTTCCAATTGTGCTGCTAGTCTCACTTAGATGAAGATCTACAGAACAAAATAGTTTCTCATTAAACTGTTAGTACACATGTTGCCCTATGACAATGGTTAACAACTCCACAACACATCAACACTGTCCTTACTCAACCTTGGGTTCCCTATCACCAGCTTTCCTGTCCCCTTCTGCCTTCTAGGCCTTGTCCTTGGACTGCTGTGCCTCATTACTCCCCTTTTGTTTTATGGGGCTGTCCACTCCCTGGCTGAAAGGTGAACCTCGGAAGTGACTTCACCACTGAGCTAAAAAGGTGTCTGGGGGCCATAGTCTCGAGGTTTCTCCAGTATCCTTTAGGCCAGTAAACCTGGTCTTTTTTGTGTGTTAGAATTTTGTTATACATCCTTCTCCAGTTGTCTTAGGCTGGGTTCTCTAGAGAAGAAAAACCAGTAAAGTGTATAAATATGTGTATACAGAGAGATTATATCAAGGAAACCACTCACTTGATTGTAGAGGCTAGAACGTCCCAAGTCCGTGGATCAGGGTAGAGGCCTCTCCCAAGTCATACAGCTGCAGAAGCTGGCAAGCCCAAGATCCAAAGGTCGGAGAGCAGGGCTCCCACTCACAGGCTGTGCAGATCAATGAATCCCAGGTTCGGCAGATAAGCTGACAGCTCAAGTCCCAAGAACGGGAGATGAGACGA
>NW_004449299.1:0-1309 GCF_000243295.1 Trichechus manatus latirostris
TGTACTTCAGGTGAAGGCTTACAGAACAAATAGTTTCTTATGAAACAGAAGTACACATGTTGTTTTATGACATTGGTTAACAACCCCACAACATATCCACCCTCTAACTTCTCAAACTCTTTTTTCTTTTTTTTGGTGAAAATACACATACCCAAAGATACACCATTTCAAAAATGTCTATATGCACAGTTCAGTGACATTGACTATGCTATTCGAATGTGCTGTTATTCTCACTTAAGATGAAGGCTTACAGAACAAAAAAGTTTCTCATTTAACAGTTACTACAAATGTTGCCCTATGACAATGCTTAACAATCTCACAACACATCAACAGTATCTTTACTCAAACTTGGGTTCCATATCACCAGCTTCCTTGTCCCCTTCTGCTTTCTGGCACCTGTCACTGGACTCCTGTACCTTGTTAGTCTCATTTGGTTTTACGGGGCTGTCCACTCCCAGGCTGAACAGTGAACCTCAGAGGTAACTTCACCACTGAGCTAAAAGGGTGTCTGGGGGCTATACTCTCGGGGTTTCTCCAGTCTCCTTTACGCCAGTAAATCTTGTCTTTTTTTTTTGTGAGATAGAATTATGCTCTACACCCTTCTCCAGCTCTGTCCAAAACCCTCTGTTGTGATCCTAGTCACAGCAGTCAGTGGTGGTAGCCGGGCACCATCTAGCTGTACTGGACTCAGCCCGGTGGAGGCCTTGGTAGCTGTGGACAATTAGTCGTTCAGACTAATCTTTTCCTTGTATCCTGTTCTCTTCATTCTCCCTTGCTCCCGAAGGGATGAGACCAGTGGAATATCTTAGATGGCCGCTCAAAGGCTTTTAAGACCCCAGAAGCTACTCACCAAGGTAGAATGTAGAGCATTGTCTTCATAAGCTGTGTCATGCCAATTGAGCTAGATGTTCCCTGAGACCATGGTCCCCAAAGCGCTCCACCCACTGATTCAGTCCCTCAGGGAGTTTGGATGTGTCTATTGGGCTTCCATGACCTTTCCTTGTACACGTTGTGCTAGTTTCTCCTGTATTGTGTACTGTCTCACCCTTCACCCAAGATACCAATTATCTAATGCCCATTTAGTATTTACCCCACTCACACCCCTCCCATCACTGGTAACCAACAAAGATTGTTACATTTTGTGTGTGAACTTTTTCTTGGCTTTTTACAATAGAGGACTCATACAATATTTGTCATTTTGTGATTGACATTTCACTCAGCATAATGTCCTCCAGTTTCATCCATGTTATGAGATGCTTCACAGATTCATTGTTGTTCTTTCTCGTTGCATAGTACTCCATTGTGTGTA
>NW_004449300.1:0-1309 GCF_000243295.1 Trichechus manatus latirostris
TAAAAAAATAAAATACTTAGGAATAAATCTAACCAGGGATGTAAAAGACCTATACAAAGAAAACTACAAAACACTACTGCAAGAAACCAACATAGATCTACATAAATGAAAAACATACCATGCTCATGGATAGGTAGACTCAAAATTGTGAAAATGACGATTCTACCCAAAGCAATTTATAAATACAATGCAATCCCGATCCAAATACCAACAACATTCTTTAAAGAGATAGAAAAACTAATCATTAAATTTATATGGAAAGGGAAGAAACCCTGAATAAGTAAAGCACTACTGAAAAAGAATAATAAAGTAGAAGGACTCATACTACCTGACTTCAGAACCTACTACACAGCTACGGTAATCAAAACAGTCTGGTACTGGTACAATGATAGATACGTTGACCCATAGAACAGAATTGAGAATCCAGATGTAAATCCATCCACCTACAGTCACCTGATTTGCAACAAGGGCCCAAAGTCCATCAAATGGGGAACAGACAGTCTTTTTAACAAATGGTGCTGGCAAAACTGGATGTCTATCTGCAAAAAAATGAAACAGGACCCACACCTCACAACATATACAAAAACTAATTCAAAATGTATCAAAGACCTAAATACAAAGCCAAAAACTATAAAGTTCTTAGGAAAAAAATAGGATCAATGCTAGAGGACCTAATACATGGCATTAACAGGATACAAACCATAAACAACACAACACAAACTCCAGAAGATAAGCTAGATAACTGGGATCTTCTAAAAATCAAACACTAATGCTCATCAAAAGACTTCACCAAAAGAGTGAAAACAGAACCTATAGACTGGGAAAAAATTTTTGGACATTACAAGTCTGACAGAGGTCTAATCTCTATAATCTACAAAAAAAATCCAACACCTCTACAACAAAAAGACAAATAATCCAATTAAAAATTGAGCAAAGGAAATGAACAGACACTTCACCAAAAAAGACATTCAAGTGGCCAACAGAAACATTAGGAAACACTCACGATCACTAGCCATTAGAGAAATGCAAATTAAAACCACAATGAGATAACATCTCACCCCAGAATTACTGACACAAATCAAAAAAGCTAGAAATTACAAATGTTGGAGAGACTGTGGGGAGATCGGAACTCTTATGCACTGCTGGTGGGAATGCAAAATGATACAACCATTTTGGAAAATGATACGGCACCTCCTTAGAAAAATAGAAATAGAAATACCATCCGATCCAGCAATTCCACTCCTAGGAATATATCCCAGAGAAATAAGAGCCATCACATGAACAGACATATGCACCTCCATGTTCACTG
>NW_004449301.1:0-1309 GCF_000243295.1 Trichechus manatus latirostris
AGGAGAGGAAGAAAATAACCCATATAAGAAATGAGACGGGTGATATCATAACAGACCCAACCGAAATTAAAAGAATCATAACAGAATACTATGAAAAACTGTACTCTAACAAATTTGAAAACCTAGAGGAAATGGACAAATTTTGAGAAACTCACTACCTACCTAAACTAACACAAACAGAGGTAAACAACTAAATAAACCTATAACAAAAGAAGAGATTGAAAAGGTAATTTAAAAACTCCCAACAACAACAACAAAAAAAAGCCCTGGCCTGGACGGTTTCACTGGAGAGTCTACCAAACTTTCAGAGAAAAGTTAACACCACTACTACTAAAGGTATTTCACAGCACAGAAAAGGATGGAGTACTCTCAAACTCATTCTATGGAGCCAGCATAACCCTGATACCAAAACCAGGTAGACATCACAAAAAAAGAAAATTGCAGACCAATATCCCTCATGAACATAGATGCAAACATCCTCAACAAAATTCCAGCCAACAGAATTCAACAACGCATCAAAAAAATAATTCACCGTGACCAAGTGGGATTCATACTAGGTATGCAGGGATGGTTCAACATTAGAAAAACAATCAGTGTAATCCACTGCATAAAAAAAAACTAAGGATAAGAACCACATGGTCTTATCAATTGATGCAAAAAGGCATTTGACAAAGTCCAGCACCCATTCAGGACAAAAACTCTCAGCAGAATAGGAATAGAAGGGAAATACCTCAACATAATTAAGGGCATTTATACAAAGCCAACAGCCAACATCATCCGAAATGGAGAGAGTCTGAAAGTATTCCCCTTAAGAACGGGAACCAGAGAAGGATGCCCTTTATCACCACTCTTATTCAACACTGTGCTGGAGGTCCAAGCCAGAGCAATTAGTCTAGAAAAAGAAATAAAGTGCATCCAAATTGGTAAGGAAGAAGTAAAAGTATTTCTACTTGCAGATGATAATGATCTTATACACAGAAAACCCCAAAGAATCCACAAGAAAACTACTGGAACTAATAATAGAAGTTTTCAGCATAGTAACAGGATACAACATAAACATACAAAAATCATCTGAATTCCTCTACCCCAACAAAGAACTTTGAAGAGGAAATGACCAAACCAATACCATTTACAATAGCCCCCAAGAAGATAAAATACTTAGGAATAAATCTAACCAGAGACATAAAAGACCTATACAAAGAAAACTACAAGACACTACCACAAGAAACCAAAAGACACCTACATAAGTGGAAAAACATACCCTGCTCATGGATAGGAAGACTCACCGTTGTGAAAATGTCTATTCTAC
>NW_004449302.1:0-1309 GCF_000243295.1 Trichechus manatus latirostris
ATGTATGTTTTCACCAAAAAAGAAAAAAGGTCCTCCAAGGTCGACAAGGGAGAGTGTTGATATGTTGTGAGTTTGTTAACCAATGTCATAAAACAATATGTGTACTGACTGTGTAATGAGAAACTATTTGTTTTGTAAACCTTCACCTAAAGTACAATAAAAAAAAAAAACTACAAAACACTACTGCAAGAAACCAAGAGACCCATATAAATTTAAAAACATGCCATGCTCATGGATAAGTATCTTCAACATTGTGAAAATGTCAAGTCTATCCAAAACAATCTACAGATACAATGCAATCCCAATCCAAATACCAACACCATTCTTTAACAAGATGAAAAAAATAATCATTAACTTTATATGGAAAGGAGAAGAGGCCCCAGATGAGTAAATCTCTACTGAAGAAGAAGAACAAAGTAGGAGGCCTTGCACTACCTTTCCTCAGAACCTACTACACAGCTATGGTAGTCAAAACAACCTGGAACTGGTACAATGACAGACACATTCAACAATGGAACATAATCAAAAACTCAGTTGTAAATTCATTCACCTACAGTCCCCTGGTCTTTGACAAAGGACCAAAGTCCATTAAATGTGGAAAAGACAGTCTTTTTAACAAACAGTGCTGGCAATACTGGAGGTCCATCTGTAAAAAATTGAAACAGGACCCATACCTTACACCATACACAAAAACTAATTCAAAATTGATCAAAGACCTAAATATAAAACCTTGAAGGATAAAGATCATGGAAGAAAAAAATAGGGTCAATGCTAGTGGCCCTAATATATGGCATAAATAAGTTACAAATCAAAACTAACAGCACAAAAACCCCAGAAGATAAGCTAGATAAATGGGATATTCTAAAAATTAAACACTTACGCTCACAAAAAGACTTCACCAAAAGAGTAAAAAGAGAATCTTCAAACTGGGGAAAAAAAAAAACTTTGTCTATGACATATCCAACAAGGTTTTAATCTCTAAAATCTGTAGGAAAAACCAACACCTCTACAACAAAAAGAAAAATAATCCAATTAAAAATGAGCAAAATATATGAACAGACACTTCACCAAAAAAGACATTCAGGTGGCTAACACACACATGAGGAAATGCTCATGATCACTAGCTATTAGAGAGATGCAAATCAAAACTACAACGAGTGGTGGGGCAAGATGGCGGTCTAGGCAGAAGCACCACGCCGTCCCTCCACAACAAAGATCCGAAAAACTAAGCAAAACAGAGAATCAACAATCCTGAAACCCTAGAACATCAAATGAAGAGATAAAGAACTCAGCCGAACACCAAACGGAG
>NW_004449303.1:0-1260 GCF_000243295.1 Trichechus manatus latirostris
TAATATACAGAACTCTTTAAGAAATTAGGAAGGAAATTAAGCAAAACACGGAACATGCAATAGAAGAAATTGAAAAGATTAGAGTAGAGCATAATGACAAATTTAACAGGCTGCAAGAATCCATAGAAAAACAGAGAACAGAAATCCAAAAGATTAACAATAAAATTTCAGAATTAGACAACTCCATAGAAAGTCATAGGAGCAGAATTGAAGCAATGGAAGTCAGAATTAGTGAGATTGAAGATAAAGCACTTGAAGCCAACTCAGTTGAGGAAAAATCAGATAAAAGGATTAAAAAAAAGAAGAAACCCTAACAGTTATGTGGCTCTCTATCAAGAGGAATAATGTATGAGTGATTGGAGTACTAGACGGGGGGGATAACAGAAAATACAGAGAGAATTGTTGAAGATTTGTTGGTAGAAAACATCTCTGATACCGTGAAAGATGACAAGATATCTATCCAAGATGCTCATCGAACCCCACATAAGGTAGATCCCAAAAGAAAGTCACCAAGACATATTATAATCAAACTTGCCAACACCAAAGATAAAGAGAGAATTTTAAGAGTGGCTAGGGAGAAGCAAAAAGTCATCTACAAAGGAGAGTCAATAAGAATAAGCCTGGACTACTCAGCAGAAACCATGCAGGCTAGAAGGCAATGGGATAACATATATAAAGCCTTGAAGGAAAACAATTGCCAGACAAGAATTACATATCCAGTAAAACTGTCTCTCAAATATGATGGCATAATTAGCACATTTCCAGATAAACAGAAGTTTAGGGAATTTGCAAACACCAAACCAAAATTACAAGAAATACTAAAGGGAGTCCTCCAGGTAGAAAATCAGTAACATCAGTTAACAACCCAAGACTAGAACACAGGACAGAGCAACCAGATATTAACCCAAATGGGGAAGTCACAAAAATAAATCAAAGCTAAAACACGGAAAATAGGGAAACAGATATCAGTATGTAAAAGACGACCACATTCAAACAAAAAAGAGGGACTTAAAAAATGTAGACATAGATTTTTCATATGGAGAGGAAGTCAAGGCTATATAAACAAATAGAAGACTGGTATAAATTTAGAAAAATAGAAGTAAATATTAAGGTAACCACAAAGTAAACTAAAAATCCTACAAGTCAAAATAAAAAACTAGAAAAATATAAAGACTTAGCAAACACAAAATCAACAACAATGAAAAAGATGAAAAGAAATTGCATAAAGAAAAGTGACTCAGCACAGAAAATTAAGTGGAA
>NW_004449304.1:0-1222 GCF_000243295.1 Trichechus manatus latirostris
AAAAATATATCAAGCTAACAACTACCAAAAAAGAGCAACAGTGGCAATACTAATCTCAGATAAAATAGACTTTATAACAAAATCTACCATAAAAGACAAAGAAGGACACTATATAATGATTAAGGGGACGATCCATCATGAAGACACAACCATAATAAACATCTGTGCACCCAATTACAGGGCTCCAAAATGCACAAAACATACTCTAACAGTACTGAAAAGAGAAATTGATGGTTCCACAATAATAGCAGGAGACTTCAACACACCACTCTCAGTAAAGGACAGAACATCTAAAAAGAAACTCAGCAAAGACACAGAAGCCCTAAACGACACAATCAGCCAGCTTGACCTTGTAGACATATATAGAACACTCCATTCAACAGCAGCAAAGTACACATTCTATTCCAATGCACGTGGAACGTTCTCCAGAATAGACCACATCTTAGGCCACAGTGCAATCCTCAACAAGATCCACAACGCTGAGATAATACAAAGTATCTTCTCTGACCACAACGCCATCAAGGTAGAAATTAACAACAGAAAGCAAGGAAAAAAAATCAATTACATGGAAACTGAGTAACACCCTGCTTCCAAACCACTGGGTAAAAGAAGAAATCAGGGATGGAATAAAAAAATTCCTAGAATCAAAAGAAAATGATGGAACTTCCGGCAAAATGGCGCTCTAGGCAGAAGCACCATGCCGTCCCTCCACAGCAAAGATCCAAACAACTAAGTGAAACAGAGAAAACAGCATTTCTGAAACCCTAAAACATCAAATGAAGAGATAAAGAACTTAGCCGAGCACCAATGGAGTGAGAAAACTGACAGAGAACAGAGAGCGAGGAAAGATTCATGCAGAGGTCCCCTATCAGCTAACACAGCCCAGATCTGCCATCTTGGACTCCTATCAAAGACCAGCAGATAGGCGGTATGAGAAAGCAGCTTCACGGAGCTTTCAGTGGGAGACAGAACAACTGGTAATTTGCAATAGACGCTTTCCCACCCCCCCACCCTTCTTCATCCGCACTCAGCCTCCTCTGCTTCCCACAGCCACAGTCTCCTGTCCGGGAAGCACCGGCTGCTTGGATTCCACCCGCCCACACTGGCTGGCTCTATGAGTGCCATTTGTTGGCTGCTGGTGTTGCTTTTTTTCCACTTCTTTTGATTTCTTCCTTACCTCCAACCACCTCCCCCTCCTTTTGCTCAAATACCTGTCTCTGTG
>NW_004449305.1:0-1308 GCF_000243295.1 Trichechus manatus latirostris
GACATAAGAGCAATGATAGTGGCTTCCTCAGAGGGTTTTGGTGAGAAGTGTATGGGATTATATATTGCATTAGTTATCTATTATTCTGTAACACACTACCCCTGAAGTTAGCAGTTTGAAACAACAAACGTTTATTATCTCACACAGTTTCCAAGGGTCTGGAATGATGGGGTGGTTTAGCTGGGTGGTTTTGGCTCAGAGTCTTTCATGAGGCTGCATTTAAATTACTGGTCAGGGCTATAGTCTCTGGAGACTTGAATTGACCAAGAGGATTAGCTGCCAAGCTCAATCATGTGGCTGTTGGCAGGAAGCGTCAGTTCATGGCCATATTGGCCCCTCCATATGGCTTCCTTCAGAGCAAGTGATGAGAAAGAGAGAGAGATCGACTAAGATGCAAGCTGCCGTCTTTTATAACCTAAACTCGGAAGTGCCATTCCATCATGATGGCTGTGTTCTATTGGTCATACTAACCAATTCTGGTGCAGTGTGGGAGGGGACTACACAAGGGTGGAAATAACAGGAGGCAAGGCTCATTGGGGTCATCTTGGAGGCTGGCTACCACATGTGTATAAAGCACCTAGCGGGGATACCTGGCTTTTACCCATTAATTCAATAGCCATTTATTGACTGTGTACTTACTATGTGTAGGTTTTGTTTTAGGCACAAAAGGTGTAAGATAGACACAGTCCATGCCCTCAAGGGCCTATATTCTATAAGCCCATACTGGATCCTCAATAAATATGCAATTTTCGGTTAATAAGCCAAAAATTTACATTAAGAATCCCAGCTAAAGTAAAAACTGCCATTATAATCATCTACATGAAAAGATATACTAATCAAATTGATGGTACCCACAGTCACACAAGCATGACTTTACTTATTTTCCAAAACTGTTCTTTCAGACATTTGCTGCATCTATAGGCATACCAAGAAATAAAGTTTTAAAGCCCTGGGCTTCTTATGTCTCTGTAAAAGCAACTAAGGTGGGACCTCTATTTGGCAATGACTCAACCATTGTCAACCTTGTTGATGTTTAATATAATGTGTATACACGCATGCAGGTATTATATAATAAGGTGACCTTGAGTTTGAAATCTTCTAGAATGCACTCTGAGCCTCTATAGGTTTGTCCTAATTAGTGAGATTTTATTTTCCTGATACGTTACCTGTGCTAAAATATTCATATTTCAAGCTCTTAAAGGAGACATATATGATTCATGGGATTAATGGCAAAGGGATTTACCTACATTATCAAGTTAGCCTTGCATCTGCCTAGCACTCATAATGCTGAAGTGAAGCTTGAAATTT
>NW_004449306.1:0-1308 GCF_000243295.1 Trichechus manatus latirostris
AAACACATTTAAAGAATCTGAGTGCCCCACTTAAAAAGCCATGTTGTACTTTGGAATCAAAGAGGGCTCCAGTATTGGGCTTTGTACCTGTGGCAGAGTTACAAACTGGTGTTGTGAGGATTAGAGAAAGTGTTTAAGATGCACCTGCTGCATAGTAAATGCTCATGAATGATAGCTGTCATATTAAAAGGCATTCAATGTCTGCCTTGAGCATTGTGCTTTTTTAAAGAACTATCTATATGGAATAAAATTTGACAACAGTAACTCAAAAAATTAGAGAAGCTTATGGGGCAGTGAGTTTATGTTAATGGGGGAGGAACAACTCTGAAGAGGTTGGTGAGAATGGTTGCACAACTTGGAGAATATAATCAGTATCAATGGATTGTACATGTAGACATTGCAGAATTGGTGTATGTTCTGCTGTGTATATTTTCAAATTAAAAAAAAAAAGGCATTCGTGTTTGGAAATGGCACAGACTCCTGTATGACTCCCATTTCAACCTTCCCAGTCATAAATATTTGGCTTATTTAACCTAATTCCTCAAATGCAATACAGGCATACCTTTCCCTCAAGTGTCATGGAAATGAATCACTTTAGCACTCACCATTCGTCTTTTGGTGGGTGAGAACTTTGAGTTCAGCTTTCATTTTCAAATCCAAGCTCTTCTCATTTTGAATAATGAAAGTTCACATCTTTTAACACTCATATACCTAGTATGACTGTGATATTTTTTTCTCTGGAATTCTGAACCACTTAAGTGGAAAAAGGAAAGGCATACATGTAGGCTCTGTGTCAAGCGTTTGTCAAGGTCCTACAGGGAAGAATGAAGCATGATAGTTCTTATGTTCAAGGAGTTTTCTATCTTGGGAATTTTCTTCTTGGATTTCACAGGGAATCATATCAAAATCCTGTTGTTTCTATAAAGACGTTTACTTGCCACCTGATCCAATTTCTCTGCTGGAATAAGTAACACAGGCCATTAGAAACTCGTGGACAAACTGTGCCTCAAGTTTGTTCCCCTGTGAATTTAATTTTAGAAATTAAATGAGCTCTGCTGCTGTGTTTTCCCAGTAAATTAATGAAAGAGTATGTAATCCTATTTAGCTAGACCAAGGAATCTGAGCTCTGACCTATGAGGGCATCGGCCCTCCTCCCCCACCCCCCCAACACATGCTTACCTGGAGCTGAAAGCCAGCTTCCTGGTGTTCATTTTGGAACTGCTTACTGTAACCTGGAGTCCCTAGTGGTGCAAACAGTTAATGTGCTCTGCTGCTAATGGAGAGGTTAGAAGTTCCAGTCCCGCCAGA
>NW_004449307.1:0-1259 GCF_000243295.1 Trichechus manatus latirostris
CTTGAAGGAAAAAAATTGCCAGCCAAGAATTATATATCCAGCAAAACTGTCTCTCAAATATGATGATGAAATTAGGTCATTTCTAGATAAACAGAAATTAAAGGAATTTGTAAAAACCAAACCAAAATTACAATAAATATTAAAGGGAGTCCTCCAGTTAGAGAAGCAACAATATCAGACAACAATCCAAGACTAGAACACAGGACAGATCAACCAGTTATCAACCCAGATAGGGAATTCACATAAACAAATCAAAGCTAAAAGACTGAAAATAGCGAACAAGAGATATGTAAATGATGACTACATCAAAACAAAAAAGAGGGAATAAACAGTGTAGTCACAGAACTTCCATATGGAGAGGAAGTTAAGACGACATCAAGAAACAAAAAATCAGTTTAAAATTAGAAAACTAGAGGTAAATTCCAAGACAACCACAAAGGAAGCTAACAAACCTACCCATCAAAATAAAAAAGAAGAAAAAACATAAAGACTCGGCCAACATAAAATCACACAATGACAAAAAAGATGAAAAGAAAATACATAAAAAAAAATGATTCAGCACAGAAAATTAAGTGGAACAAAGAAACTGTCAATATCACACATACACAAAAAGATACTTCCAAATGACAACAGTAAACCCACACCTATCAATAATTACGTTGAATCTAAATGGCCTAAATGCACTGAAAAAGACACAGAGAGTGACAGAATGGATTAAAAAAAAAAAAAAAACACAATCCATCTATATGCTGCCTGCAGGAGACACATCTTAGACACAAAGACACAAACAAACTAAAACTCATAGAATGGAAAAAATATATTAAGCAAACTCCATAAAAAAAGAGCAGGAGTGGCAATATTAACCTCTGACAGAATAGACTTTAAAGCAAAATCCACCAGAAAGGATAAGGAAGGACACTATATAATGATTCTTTAATCAATATACCAGAAGGACATAACCATAATAAATATATATGCACCCACCGACAAGACTCCAAAATACATAAAAGAAACTCTAACAGCATTGAAAAGAGAAATAGACTGCTCCAAAATGATAGTAGGAGACTTCAACAGACAACTTTCGGGAAGGACAGAACATCTAGAAAGAAACTCAATAAAGCTACAGAAGATCTAAATGCCATGAACAATCAACTTGACCTCATAGACATATACAGAACACGCCACACAACAGCAGCAAAGTATACATTATTTTCCAATGTACATGGAACATTCTCCAGAATAGACCACATTTTAGATCA
>NW_004449308.1:0-1267 GCF_000243295.1 Trichechus manatus latirostris
TATACTGAAACCTCTCAGTCTTGGCTGAGGCTACTTCCTGGGGTGAGTTACTTCCCCGCACTTCCACCTGACACTTGAGGGCAGAGCAGGCCCCAAGGGTCAAAGGAAGCCCTTGGGTATATTTGTGAAGAGTCACAAAAAAAAAGAAAAAAAAACAAAGGACAAAAAACCCCATTGCCATTGAGTCAATTCTAACTCATAGCGACCCTACAGGACAGAGTAGAACTGCCCCATAGGATTTCCGAGGAACGGCTGGTGGATTTGAACTGCTGACCTTTTGGTTAGCAGCCATAGCTCTTAGCCACTGTGCCACCAGGGCTCCAAACATGTGCACTAAAATGGTGAGTGATGAAGGGGTGGGGATTGCTAGCCTTCCCCACCAAGTGGAAAGGCTTGGGGGAGTGCCTATTCCTCCCTTAAACCAGGTGAAGTGAGCATCGAAGGGGAACCCCTGCAGTTAGAGAGGTATGGTGGCCTGGCGCCTGACTCCTCCTGAGGACTTCTAGAAGACAGGGAAGATGGACTGGTGTGGGCTTGGATAGCAGAGCAAAGGAGAGTTTTGCTCTCTCGGGATCAGCCTGTGTCCCCTCCTGCCAGAAGCTTGGGTGAGGACAGTGTCCTCCAAATGGTCCTGGGGGGAGGGACATGCCCACACCTTCCCTACTAGGTTCTGTACTTTATTCTCCTCATGAGGATGGCACTTCCTAATGGAGGGCTTTCGAGAATGTTTTGGGATGATTAAGTTTTGTTTTAGTTAGCATTTGAGCATTCCTTAGTAGTATTCCAAGTTTCTAAAATCTTGGGGTTGTAAATAGTTATTGGTTCTTGCCTTACCCCATTTATTCAGTCACTCACTTTGAGTCTGTTGACTCATCTATGAAGATCTTAGAAATCTGTCCCTGCTTCACCATCTGTATTATCTGCCATTGTTTCAGGCTTGGGTTACTGTAATTGCATCAAATTTACTCATTACCTCCAACTCCCTTCACTTTTAATCCACTACTGGGGCCAGAGTTAGCTTTATAAAAACCCATATCAGATTGGTCTCGCCTCTGCTTGAAAATCTTCCATAGTTCTCCATTTCAGAAGTGAGAGGACCTGGCTGCTTGGATGTAGGGTGGGTGGTGTTGAGCTAAGCCCGGGGTTGCCAACAAAAGCGTGCCCTGCTCTCAGGCACTGGTTGGAGCAACGCTTCACTCACATGGAGAAGAGACAAATGGTCCTGGTGGTCTGCATGCACGCCTCTCTAGCTGCAGGTGAGAGAGCC
>NW_004449309.1:0-1241 GCF_000243295.1 Trichechus manatus latirostris
AGTATCCCTTGATTCCTTTATGCTCAGGGCTATAATACTTCTGGAACGCTGACTCTCAGGATTGTTTCAGGGGAAACTAAGAAACAGATTCCTACAGCAAAGTGCTCAAGTATTTGAGCAAAGAATTCACCCTGCCTGCCTGTCCTGGACACTTCCCACCTCCTTCTCTAGAGGGACCAGCGAGGCCCACTTCAGCTGCTCCCCTTGGCATTGGGAGAGAGATGGCATGTCCTGCAGACGGAGTGTTGCAGAATTAAACAAAACAAAACAGAAACAAGACAGGCAAAGAGAGGAAGGGTAACTCTGCTCCCTCACCTGTGGCTCCTCTCGGTCCTGTGAGTGAAGGTGGTCTACAGCTCTGACAGCAGCCGGGAACCTGCTGGGTGACATCAACCTGTGTCTTCCCGTGTACTGCCCAAGTTTTGCTGTGGACAGTATTTGACGACAAACCGACAGGTCAGGTAATGGGTTGACCTCAGGAATCTTCTACTTGACTTCACCTCTGCCATTTCAAGGGCTTGGCTGGGCAGAAACTCTCAGTTACCATGAGTGCTGACAAAGGAGTGTTTTTCCCTCCCCAGGAGGCAGTCTAAGAGTACCGGTCTCCTCTGCCTGTAATTGCCTGTGGAGAAGAGCAGTGGTGATGGACTCGAAAAATAAAGAAAGTTTCTTCATCATTTCTAATCCAGACTTTGGATGTAATATCCGATGAGGAAAAGCTGACACTCTGGACAATCTCTCTCATCTCCTCTATCATCATTGTTGTTGTTAGGTGCTGTCAAGTCTGTTCTGACTCATAGCAACCCTACATAAAACAGAACAAAACACTGCCTGGTCCTGTGCCATACTCACAATCATTGTTATGCCTGAGCCCATTGTTGCAGCCACTGTGTCAGTCCATCTCATTGAGGGTCTTCCTCTCTTTCTCTGACCCTCTACTTTACCATGATGTCCTTCTCCAGCGACTGATCCCTCCTGACAACACGTCCAAAGTATGTGAGATGTAGTCTCGCCACCCTTCCCTCTAAGGAGCATTCTGGTTGTACTTCATTCAAGACAAATTTATTCGTTCTTTTGGCAGTCCATGGTATATTCAATATTCTTCACCAACACCACAATTCAAAGGGATCAATTCTTCTTTGGTCTTTCTTATTCATTGTCCATCTTTCGCATGCATATGATGCAACTGAAAATACCATGGCTTGGGTCAGGCGCACCTTAGTCTTCAAAGTGACATCGTT
>NW_004449310.1:0-1257 GCF_000243295.1 Trichechus manatus latirostris
CTGGAAGTTCTGGCTAGAACAATAAGGCAAGAAAAAGAAATAAAGGGCAAACAAATTGGTAATGAACAAGTTAAACTGTCTCTGTTTGCGGATGATATGATACTATACATAGAAAACCCTAAAGACTCCATGAGAAATCTACTGGAACTAATAGAAAGACTCATCAGAGTTGCAGGATGCAAGATAAACATACAAAAATCAGTTGGATTCCTATACACCAATAAAGAGAACAATGAAAAGGAAATCAAGAAAACAATATCATTTATAATAGCCCCTAAAAAAATAAAATACTTGGGAATAAATCTAACCAGGGATATAAAAGATCTATACAAAGAAAACTACAAACCACTACTGCAAGAAACACAAAGGGATCTACATAAATGGAAAAACATATCATGCTCATGGATAGGTAGACTCAACCTTGTGAAAATGAAAATTCTACCCAAAGCAATTTACAAATACAATACAATCCTGATCCAAATACCAACAACATTCTTCAAAGAGATGGAAAAACTAATCATTAACTTCAAGGGAAGAAGCCACGAATAAGTAAAGCACTACTGAAGAAGAAGAATAAAGTAGGAAGACTCTGCACTACCTGACCTCAGAACCTATTATACAGCTATGGTAGTCAACACAGGCTGGTACTGGTACAACAACAGACACTTTGACCAATGGAACAGAACTGAGAACCCAGATGTAAATCCAGCAGCCTACGGTCACCTGAACTTCGACAAGGGCCCAAAGTCCCTCAAATGGGGAAAAGACAGTCTTTTTAACAAATGATGCTTTCAAAACTGGATATCCATCTGCAAAAGAATGAAACAGGACCCATATCTTACACTGTATACAAAAACTAACTCAAAATGGATCAAAGACCTAAATATAAAGCCAAAAACTATAAAGTTCATAGAAGAAAAAATAGGATCAAAGCTACAGGCCCTAACACAGCATTAACAGGATACAAACCATAACCAACAACACTCAAACTCCAGAAGATAAGCTAGATAACTCTGATCTTTTAAAAATTAAACACTTATGCTTATAAAAAGACTTTACCAAAAGAGTAAAAAGAGAACCTACAGACTGGGAAAAAAGTTTTGGACATTTGCAAGTCAGAAAAAGGTCTAATCTCTAAAATCTACAAGAAAATCCAACATCTCTATAAGAAAAAGACAAATAATCTAATTTAAAAAATGGGCAAAGGAAACGAAAAGATACTTCACCAAAGAGGACATTCAAGCGGCCAACAGACAC
>NW_004449311.1:0-1307 GCF_000243295.1 Trichechus manatus latirostris
ATCACACCACCAAGCAGTATAGGCAGAGCCTACTGGAACCTGCCCTGCACTGATTACCGACCTGCTCTGATGGCTGTAGTAAGTCCCACAAACTACCCGTCCAAGTAACTCCTCTTCAGCTAGTCTTGCCTTGCTGTACCATATGGGAGTGACTGACCCTGCCAGTTGGAAAACGAGGTGAAAAGTATTGAGTGCACAGATGAGCAAACAACAAAGAACACACAGTCCGCCTGCTCAGACATAGTCACTTTTTTTTAAAAAAAGGGACAAAACAAACAAATCTAAAATCAATAAATGAGAAAAATAACTACTGAATGCCCTGAAAACAGCAAACAATATCAAAACATTTACAAAAACAGCACAGGATGGTTCCAGTAGATGTCCAAAATAAAACACTAGATGACTCTCTTGTGGAAGAAAATGCACTAGAACTACCTCATAGGGAATTCAAATCTCTAATACTCGGAATTCTCCCAGAAACAAGGCAAAAAGCTGACAAACATGAGGAAAAAATAGACAAATTCTGGAAAATACAGAGAAAAAATTGGAAAAATTCAGGAAGATGATGAAGGAACAAAATGCCAAAATAAATTCACAACTAGAAATTATACAAAGACAACAATTAGAAATCCAAAAGATAAAAAAGATTTCAGAAATGGATGATGTCATAGAAGGGCTGAGAAGCAGATTTGCAATGGTGGAAGAGAGGATCAGTGGAATTGAAGACAAACACTTGGATACAACTCTGTTTCAGGAAAACTCAGAAAAACGAACAAAGAAATATGAAGAGACCCTGAGAGTTATGTGGGACACAATTAAAAACAAAAATTTAAGAGTGATTGGAATTCCAGAACAGGGAAGAGAAAACAGAAAACACAGAGAGGATCATTGAGGAACTGCTGACAGAAAACTTCCCCAATATCATGAAAGATGAAAACCTGGCTATCCAAGAAGCTCAATGAACCCCATATAGAAGAGACGCCAAAAGAAAATCACCAAGGCATATCATATTCACACTTGCCAAAACCAAAGACAAGCAAAGAATCCTGAGAGAAGCTTGTGAAAAACAAGAAGTCACATACAGAGGAGAAACAATAAGACTAAGTTCAGATTATTCGGAAGAAACCATGCAGGCAAGAAGGCAATGGGATGATATATATAAAATCTTGAAAGAAAAAAATTGTCAGCCAAGAAAAATATATCCTGTAAAACTCTCGTTCAAACTTGATGGTGAAATTAGGTCATTTCCAGATAAACAGAAACTAAGGGAATATGCAAAAGTCAAACCAAACTTACAAGAATTATTA
>NW_004449312.1:0-1307 GCF_000243295.1 Trichechus manatus latirostris
ATTAACATTTAAATCAGTTAACCTTAAGTAAAACAGATTACTCTCCATAATGTGGGTGGGCCTTAACAAATCAGATGAAGGCCTTAAGAGCAAAAACTGAGGGAGGATTCTGCTTCAAGACTGTAAATAGACATTCTGCTAGAATTTCTAGCCTGCCACCTGACCTACCAATTTTGGATACAAGACAGACTGCCCAAATTTCCAGTCTGTATCCTGATCTATGGATTTTGGATTTGCCAGCCCCCACAGTTGCATGAGTAATTTCCTTAAAACCGTAGTCTCAATCTCTCTCTGTCTCTCTCTCTCTCATATATACATATGTTTGATCTTATTGGTTCTTTTTATCAGAAGAACCCTGGCAAAAACTAAGATTTAGGTGTTCTCCACTGCTTTTTTTTTTTTTTATTTTTCTAGCAGGATTATAAATGATCTTTGTATTTAAAATCTTTCCTAGAAGGGACCTGTGCTTTCCTTACAATATTATCAGTTTCTCAGCCAAGTGTCAGGTATCATCAACAATGCCCCCGCTTACTAACTACACACTCCATGCAGATTCAACTTTGGAATTAAACCATTACCATCACTTTCCACTTAACAGATTTCCCAGATATATTTTAATGGAAATTAGTTGTGGGCAGAAACATCATAATAGCAGTAAAATAGTTAATATTATTATTTCTTGATAATTAACTGTGTACGAAGTAAAGACTAATGCTTTTACACACTCTAGCTCATTAAATTATCACAACTTTAAGGCAGCTTTTACGAATCCCCCTTTTAAGATGAATTAAATAAAATTTAGAGTTCAAATAATCAGTGCAAATTCAAAGAGCTAATGAATGATAGGGTTAAGATACAAGTTTAAATTTATATTATTACCAGTTAGCTTGAATCACAAACCTTCCACAATACTTCCTTATAATTTAGAATATAGGTATATACCTGATGTGACCAAAAATTGGCATTGAGAGTAAAAGACAAGGGAGGAATATGGGAAAGGCTGGGAAACAAGAAAACCATGTAAAAATTCTTGCCTCCTTGAAATAGCGTAATATTCTAGCGACCCTACACATTTTTATGCAGGTCTTTGCTCTGATATTATTTTCTAATATTTCTTGAAAACTACAGGAAATATTTAATTACTAAATGAAAACCCCAATATTTCCAGGAATCAATTTTATTAAATATAAATTTAAGTGCCAGTAAAAAAAAAAAACAATTTGCAGCAGATTGTTAAATAAAATATTTCTCTGCCATTTATTTTTAAATTTCAAAGCAAAACCATATATAATTGTTTAAAATGAATT
>NW_004449313.1:0-1253 GCF_000243295.1 Trichechus manatus latirostris
GAGCTTGCCGTTGGAGTGGAGAGATGAGAGACTATGAAATGTAGAAAAACAAAAAGGGGAAGAGGAAGAAAAAAAAGAAAAGAATGAATAAATAAAAATCAGAAAGGTTAAAGAACAGCAAATTTCCCACCGATCCCACCAGTGCAGCTATGAGGTCTGGGGAAGTTGTTCTCAGGTGTTGCAGTACAGCCTGGCTAGAAGGCGTAGAGGTATACAACGCCATGTATTCATGGAACAGAAAGAGAAGGGAGATATAGAGAGATGAGAAACTGAGCAATGAAGAAAGGGAAAAAGAGGGAAAAGAAAACAAAACAAATTAAAAAAAAAAAGAGAGAACAAGAAAAGCCAAGGGAAAAAAAAACCAATGATAAAAGAAATGCTCTCAGGGATCCCTCCGCACATCTGTGCAAGCTGAGGGGGTAGTTTCCAAGCCACGCAGCACCGCCTGGCCAGAACGGGCTCCCAACCCAAGAAAAGGAAAGGAAAACAAACAAAGAGTTCAAAACAAACAAACGAACAAAAGCCCCGGGATCCCACCAGCACGGCAGCCCAGACCGGGAAGTAGCTCCACACTTGAACGGAGTTCCGCAGCGCCTCAGGAAGAAGCAAAGATGGCACGTGGAGCCAGGTATTTGAGCAAAAGGAGGGGGCGGTGATGACAGGTATGGAAGAAATCAAAAGAATTGGAAAAAAGCAACACCAGCAGCCAACAAATGGGACTCAGAGAGCCAGCTAGTGCGGGCTGGTGGAATCCAAGCAGCCAGTGCTTCCCGGACAAGAGACTGTGACTGCATGAAGCAGAGGAGGCCGAACGTGGGTGAAGAAGGGTAAGGGGGTGGGAAAGCGTATATCACAAATTATCAGAGCTCTGCAGCCCCTCAGGAAGAAGCAAAGATGGCACACGGAGCCAGGTATTTGAGCGAAAGTGGGGGGAGGTGATGAGAGGTATGGAAGAAATCAAAAGAAGTGGAAAAAAGCAACACCAGCAGCCAACAAATGGCACTTAGAGAGCCAGCCCATTCAGGTGGGTGGAATCCAAGCAGCCGGTGCTTCCCGGACAAGAGATTGTGGCCGCGGGAAGCAGAGGAGGCTGAGTGGGGGTGAAGAAGGGTGGGGGATGGGAAAGCGTATATTGCAAATTACCGGTTGTTTTTTCTCCTGCTGGAAGCTCCGTGAAGCTGCTTTCTCTTACCCCCTGTTTGCTGGTCTCCGATAGGAGTCCAAGATAGCGGATCCACACTGCGTTAGCTGAT
>NW_004449314.1:0-1307 GCF_000243295.1 Trichechus manatus latirostris
CCTGGTATAAATCCCACTTGATCATGGTGAATTATTTTTTTGATATGTTGCTGAATTCTGTTGGCTAGAATTTTGTTGAGAATTTTTGCATCAATGTTTATGAGGGATATTGGTCTGTAATTTTCTTTTTTTTGTGGTGTCTTTACCTGGTTTTGGTATCAGGGTTATGCTCGCTTCATAGAATGACCTCGGGAGTATTCCATACTTTTCTATACTCTGAAATACCACTAGTAGTAGTGGTGTTAACTCTTCTCTGAAAGTTTGGTAGAATTCTCCAGTGAAGCCATCTGGGCCAGGGCTTTTATTTTGTTGGGAGATTTTTAATTACCTTTTCAATCTCTTCTTTTGTTATGGGTTTATTAAGTTGTTCTACCTCTGTTTGTGCTAGTTGAGGTAGGTAGTGAGTTTCTAGAAATTTGTCCATTTTCGCTAGGCTTTCAAATTTGTTAGAGTACAATTTTTCATAGTATTCTGTTGGGATTCTTTTAATTTCAGTTCTGTCTGTTTTGATCTCACCCATCTCATTTCTTATTCAGGTTATTTGCTTCCTCCCCTGTTTTTCAGTTGTCAGTTTGGCCAATGGTTTATCGATTTTGTTGATCTCTTCAAAGAACTGTCTTTTGGTCTTATTCACTCTTTCAATTGTTTTTCTATTCTCTATTTCATTTAATTCTGCTCTAATTCTTATTATTTCCTTTCCTCTGGTGCCCGAGGGCTTCTTTTGTTGCTCTCTTTCCACTTGATCCAGTTGTAGAGTTAATGTTTTGATTATGCCCCTTTCTTCTTTGTGGACGTGTGCATTTATTGCTACAAACTGACCTCTGAGCACTGCTTTTGCTGTGTCCCAAAGGTTCTGAGGGTGTATTTTCATTCTCTTTTGAGTCTATAAATTTCTCTATTCCATCCTTAATTTCTCCTATAACCCAGTAGTTTTTGAGCAGCATGTTGTTCTGTTTCCATATGTGTGATTTTTTTCCCATACTTTTTCTGTTATTGATTTCTATTTTTATGGCTTTATGGTCAGAAAAGATGCTTTGAAATTTTTTTTTTAAGTTGCTTTCTTTTTTTTTTATTGTACTTCAGGAGAAGGCTTACAGAACAAATAGTTTCTCATGAAACACTAGTACACATGCTGTTTTATGACATTCGTTAACAACCCCACAACATGTCAACCCTCTCCCTTCTTGACCTTTGTTTTTTTTGTGTGTGTGAAAATATACATAGCCAAAGATACACCATTTCAAAAATTTCTACATGCACAGTTCAGTGACATTAACTACGCTCTTCCAATTGTGCTGCTATTCTAA
>NW_004449315.1:0-1306 GCF_000243295.1 Trichechus manatus latirostris
ATTCACTCAGCATAATGACCTCCAGCTTCCTCCACATTATAAGATGTTTCACGACTTCATCGTTGTTCTTTATCATTGTGTAGTAGTCCACTGTGTGGATATACCATAATTGTTTATCCATTCATCCGTTGATGGGCACCTAGGTTGTTTCCATCTTTTTGCTATTGTGAACAGTGGTGCAATGAACATGGGTGTGCATATATCTATTCCTGTGATAGCTTTTATTTCTCTGGGATATATTCCAAGGAGCGGGATAGCTGGATCGTATGGTACTTCTATTTCTAGCTTTTTAAGGAAGCACCAAATGGATTTCCAAAGTGGTTGTACTATTTTACATTCCCACCAACAGCATATAAGTGTTCCAGTCTCTCCACAACCTCTCCAGCATTTATTATTTTGTGTTTTTTGGATTAATGCTAGCCTCGTTGGGGTCAGATGATATCTCATTATAGTTTTGATCTGCATTTCTCTGATGGCTAATGATTGTGAGCATTTCTTCACGAGTCTGTTAGCCGCCTGAATATCTTCTTTGGCAAAGTGTCTGTTCATATCTTTGCCCGTTTTTAAATTGGATTATTTGTCTGTTTGTTGTTGAGGTTTGGCAGTATCTTATAGATTTTAGAGATTAGATGCTGATTGGATTTGTCGTAGCCAAAATATTTTTCCCAGTCTGTAGATTGTCTTTTGACTCTTTTGGTGAAGTCTTTTGATGAGCATAAGTGTTTGATTTTTAGGAGCTCCCAGTTATCTAGTCTCTCTTCTGGTGCGTGTGCATTGTTACTTATGGTCCGCGTTGTGTTTATGCCATATATTAGGGCTCCTAGCGTTGTCCCTATTTTTCTTCCATGATCTTTATCGTTTTTGATTTTATATTTAAGTCTTCGATCCTTTTTGAGTTAGTTTTTGTGCATGGTGTGAGGTAGGGTCTCGTTTTAGTTTTTTGTAGATGGGTATCCAGTTATACCAGCACAGTTTGTTAAAGAGTACTGTCTTTTCCCCAGTTAACAGACTTTGGGCCTTTGTCAAATATCAGCTGCCTATAGGTGGATAAATTTATGTCTGGATTCTCAATTCTTTTCTGTATCTGTCTATGTATCTGTTGTTGTACCACTACCAGGCTGTTTTGACTACCGTGGTGGTATAATACCTTCTAAAATCAGGTAGTGTGAGGCCTCCCACATTGTTCTTCTTCTTCAGTAATGCTTTACTTATTCGGCGTCTCTTTCCATATGAAGTTGGCAATTTGTTTCTCCATCTCATTAAAAAATGCCGGTGGAATTTGGATTGGGATTGCATTGTATCTGTA
>NW_004449316.1:0-1186 GCF_000243295.1 Trichechus manatus latirostris
GTGGCCACAATCTCTTGACCAGGAAATACAGACTGCTTGGATTCCACACACACAAATGGGCGGCTCTCTGAGTGCCATTTGTTGGCTGCTGGTGTTGCATTTTTCTGCTTCTTTTGATTTCTTCCTTGCCTCTTGCCACCTCCCCCTCCTTTGGCTCAAATATCTGGCTCCGTGCGCCATCGTTGCTTCTTCCTGATAGGCTGCAGAGCTCCGGTAATTTGTGATATACGCTTTCCCACTCCCTACACTTCTTCACTCACACTCAGCCCCCCCTGCTTTCCACAGACACAGTCTCTTGTCCAGAAACACCAGCCTGAACCAGCTGCCTCTGTGAGTGCCATTTGTTGGCTGCTAGTGTTGCTATTTTTTTTTTTTCTGCTTCTTTTGATTTCTTCCTTGACTCTCGCCACCTCTCCCTCCTTTCACTCCAGTATCTGGCTCCCTGCACCATCTTTCCTTCTTCTTGAGGGGCTGCAGAGCTCCGTTCGAGTGTGGATCTGCTTCTCAGTCTGCGCTGCCATGCTGGTGGGATCCTGGGGCTTTTGTTCGTCTGTTTGTTTTGAATTGTTTGTTTGTTTTCTTTTCCTTTTCTTGAATTGGGAGAGCTTTCTGGCCAGGTGGAGCTGCATGTCAAGGAGACTCCCCCTCGGCTTGCACAGACTTGCAGAGGGATCCCTGAGCATTTACTTCTAGGTTGTTTTTTTTTCTGTTTTTTGGAGGGCCTTTCTTGTTTTCTGTTTTTTTTTTTTAATATTTTGTTCTCTTTTCCTTCTTTATCCCTTTTTGTCTTTCTTCATTGCTCAGTTTCTCGTCTCTCTCTATATTCCTTCTCTTTCTGTTCTCTGAATACCTGGCGTTGTATACCTTTACGCCTTCAAGCCAGGCTGTACTGCAACACCTGAGAGCGACTTCCCCAGGCCTCATAGATGCACCAGTGGGATCTCTGTAAACTTTGTGGTTTTTTGATCTTTCTGATTTTATTTATTCATTCTTTTCTTTTCTTCCTCTTCCCCTTTCTGTTTTTCTCCATTTCATAGTCTCTCATCTCTCCATTCCAATGGGAAGCTCCCCTAGCATTCTTTTTTGTTTGTATGTTTTTGGCTCCTGTTCCTCTCTCCTCTCTCCTATATCCATCTTAGCTCCACACATAACAATCTCCTGCTGTATCCTGCCTACCTGCACTGTG
>NW_004449317.1:0-1248 GCF_000243295.1 Trichechus manatus latirostris
AGAGAACAGAGAGCGAGGAGAGATTCATGCAGAGGTCCCCTATCAGCTAACACAGAGCGGATCCACCATCTTGGACTCCTGTTGGAGACCAGCAAACAGGCGATACGAGAAAACAGCTTCCCAGAGCTTCCAGCAGGAGACAAAACAACTAGTAATTTGTGATATATGCTTTCCCACCCCTGACCCTTCTTCACCCCCACTCAGCCTCCTCTGCTTCCCGTGGCCACAATCTCATGTCCGGGAAGCACTGGCTGCTTGGATTCCACCCACCCAAATGGGCTGGCTCTCTGAGTGCCATCTGTTGGCTGCTGGTGTTGCTTTTTTCCACTTCTTTTGATTTCTTCCTTACCTCTCACCACCTCACCCTCTTTTCACTCAAACACCTGGCTCTGTGCACAATCTTTGCTTCTTCCTGAGGGGCTGCGGAGCTCTGTTCGAGTGTGGAGCTGCTTCCTGGTCTGGGCTGCCCTGCTGGTGGGATCCCGGGGACTTTGTTCATTTGTTTGTTTTGAATTGTCTATTTTCTTTTCCTTTTCTTGAGTTGGGAGCCCGTTCTGGCCAGGTGGTGCTTCATGTCTTGGAACCTACCCCCTCAGCTTGAACAGACTTGCAGAGGTATCCCTGAGGGCATTTCATTTTTCATTGTTCTTTTTTCTCTTTTTATTGGGGGGCTTTTCTGGTTCTTTTTTTTTTTTTTTAAATTTGTTTTGTTTTCTTTTCCCTCTTTTTCCCTCTTTGACTTTCTTCATTATGCAGTTTCTAATCTCTCTATATCTTCCTTCTCTTTCTGTTCCCTGAATACCTGGCATTGTATACCTCTACGCCTTCTAGCCAGGCTGTACTGCAACACATGAGAATGACTTCCCCAGACCTCATAGCCGCACTGGTGGGATCCCTGGGAACGTTGCTGTTCTTTTCCCTTTCCGATTTTTATTTATTCATTCTTTTCTTTCTTTTTTTCTTCCTCTTCCCCTTTCTATTTAATTCATTTCATAGTTCCACATCTCTCCACTCCAACGGTAGGCTCCCCTAGCATTCTATTTTGTTTGTATGTTTTTGGCTCCTGTTCCTTTCTCCTCTCTCCCATATCCATCATAGCTCCACACATAACAATCTCCCCACTACATCCTGCCTACCTGCACTGTGCACTTAACATCACACCACCAAGCAGCACAGGCACGGCCTACTGGAACCTTCCCTGCACTGATTACCCACCCGCCCTGGTGGCTGTAGTAAGTGCCACAAACA
>NW_004449318.1:0-1306 GCF_000243295.1 Trichechus manatus latirostris
GTTAGGCAGGTCCAAAGGGCCTTGAACGTGTCCAGCATTTATGGGTTATAACAAGACTTTGATCAGCAGCCATTTCATCAGGCTTAACTTTTAAGTCTAACTACTAACCTTTTTCTGGGCCAACATGAAGACAAACAGACATTTCTAACACTGATACTGATCCTCTAATTACACATACCTACATTTCTACGTTATCCATCCCTCTTCCCTATCTCTTGTTGATTCTTGTTAACTGGGAGCATTCTTCACATGTTTATGTCATAATGTATACATATGTGCAAGTATATATGTGTGTTTGTGTATTTATTGTTGTTAGTTGCTGTTGAGTAAGCTCCTACTCATGGTGACCCCATGTACAACAGAACATGCGCCATCTTCATGATCGTTCGTATGCTCGAGACCATTGTTGCAGCCACTGTGCATTTCGAGTGCCTTCTGACCTAGGGCACTCATCTTTCAGCACTATAGCAGACAATATTCTGTTGTGATACATAAAGTTTTATTGGCAAATTTTGGGAAATAGATGGCAGGTCTTTCTTCCTAGTCTGTCTTAGTCATGTTCTTTATTCTACGATCTCCTGGTTTCTTTCACTACTGAGTATTAATAATGAGAAATTAAGAATGGGTGTTGGTACTAAGTATTTACTTGAGGAAATATACATACAAAGACTTGTACACGAATGTTCATAGCAGCTTTATTTGTAATAGACAAAAATTGGAAACACCCGAAATGTCCATCACCAAAACAAATAAATTATAGTATATTCATACAATGAAATATTACTAGCAATAAAAAAGAATGAACTATTGATATATGCAACAACATGGATGAATCTCAAAATAATTATGCTGAATGGAAGAACTGAGACCCAGAAAGAGTGCATACGATATGATTCCATTTATATAAAACTCAATAAAATGTAAGCTAATCTGCAGTGACAGAAAATCAGGGGTTTCTTGGACATGGGGTGGGGAAGGGCCTGGAGGGTGAGGTTACAGAGGGGCACAAAGAAACTTTTTTTTTTAATGTCTTTTACTGTACTTTAGATGAAGGTTTACAGAACAGTTTCTCATTAAACAGTTAGTACATATATTGTTTTATGGCACTGGTTAACAGCCCCACGACATGTCAACACTCTCCCTTCCCGACCTTGGGTTCCCTATTACCAGCTTTCCTGTCCCCTCCTGCCTTCTAGTCCTTGTCCCTGGGCCATTGTGCTCCTTTAGTCTCATTTTGTTTTATGGGCCTGTCTAATCTTCTGCTGAAGGGTGAACCTCGGAAGTGACTTCATTACCGAGCTAAAAG
>NW_004449319.1:0-1306 GCF_000243295.1 Trichechus manatus latirostris
AAGGGCCATAATCAAAACATTAACCCTACAATTGGAACAAGTAGAAAAAGAGCAGCAAAAGAAGCCCACAGGCGCCAGAAGGAAATAATAAGAATTAGAGCAAAATTAAATGAAATAGAGAATAGAAAAGTAATTGAAAGAGTTAACAAGACCAAAAGCTGGATCTTTGAAAAGATCAACAAAATTTATAAACCATTGGCCAAACTGACTAAAGAAAAACAGGAGAGGAAGCAGATAACCTGTGTAAGAAATGAGATGGGCGATATCACAACAGACCCAACTGAAATTAAAAGATTCATAACAGAATACTATGAAAAACTGTACTCTAACAAATTTGAAGACCTAGAGGAAATGGACAAGTTTCTAGAAACTCACTATCTACCTAAACTAACACAAACAGAGGCAGAAAAACTAAGTAAACCTGTAACAAAAGAAGAGATTGCAAAGGTAATTTAAAAACTCCCAACAAAAAAAAAGCCCTGGCCCAGACAGCTTCACTGGAGAATTCTACCAAACTTTCAGAGAAGAGTTAACACCACTACTACTAAAGGTATTTCAGAACATAGAAAAGGACGGAACACTCCCAAACTCATTCTATGCTGCCAGAATATCTCTGATACCAAAACCACGTAAAGAAATCACAAAAAAAGAAAATTACAGACCAATATCCCTCATGAACATGATGCAAAAATCCTCAACAAAGTTCTAGCCAATAGAATCCAGCAACATATCAAAAAAATAATTCTCCATGATCAAATGGGATTTACACCAGCTATGCAGGGATGGTTCAACATTAAGAAAAACAATCAATGTAATCCATCACATAAATAAAACAAAAGACAAGAACCACCTGATCTTATCAATCAATGCAGAAAAGGCATTTGACGATGTCCAACATCCATTCATGATAAAAACTCTCAACAAAATAGGAACAGAAGGCAAATACCTCAACATAATTAAGGACATTTATACAAAGCCAAAAAGCTAGCATTATCCTAAGTGGAGAGACTTTGAAAGATTGGATTGTATCCTGAGGCAATGTCTTGAGATATAAAAGACAGAACTGAGCAGTGAGACAGGGGGACCTCATACCATCAAGAAAGCAGTGCCGGGAGCAGAGAGCTTCCTTTGGACCGGGGTCCCTGCGCTGAGAAGCTCCTAGTCCAGGGGAACACTGATGAGAAGGCCGACAGAGAGAAAGAAAGACTTCCCCTGGAGCTGACACCCTGAATTTGGACTTTTAGCCTACTTTGACTGTGAAGAAATAAACTTCTCTTCATTAAAACCATCCACTTGTGGTATTTCT
>NW_004449320.1:0-1279 GCF_000243295.1 Trichechus manatus latirostris
TTTGGCAACTATCCAAAGTATCTTCCTATAGAATACTCATCAATTACCAAGGGAAAAATAGTAACTTTATAGCAGAGAGACCTGGCAGACACTGCCTTCACTAAATGGGACAAATCAACATCATGTTCCTCCTGATATGCTGCACTAAAAATACAATGTCATTTATGTGATGCACCTGTTAAAAATGCATAACCTGCGTATAATCATGAGGAAAAACAGATAAACCTAAATCAAAGGAATATTCTACAAAATAATTCCCAAAATATCAAGATCATGAAAGCTCCCCCACCTCAAAAAAAAAAAAAAAAAAGAATGAGGAACTATTCCAGATTAAAGGAAAATAAAAAGACATGACAATTAAATGCAAGAAACGATTTTGGATTGAATCTTGGGCCTGAAAAAAAAAAACAATTTTTTTTTTCATTTTGCTATAAAGGACATTTTTAAGACAATGACAAAGTTTCAGTGAGATCTATAGACTAGATAATAGTATTATATCAATGTTAGTTTTATTTATTTTGAAAATCAAACTATAGCTCATTGAGAGATTGTCCTTGTTCTTTTTGTTTCCTTTGGAAGCACACACTTAAGTTCTTAGAGGTAAATCATGGCTGCAACTTATTCCAAATGGTTCAGGAAAAAACAAAATGAAAACAAATAGGGTAAAATCTTAATATTTGGGGAATCAGGGTGAAGGGTATATGGCAGCTCCTAGAATTTCTTTTGCAAGTTATTTCAAAATAGAAGCTTTTTTTAAGATTAGTGAGACTATTAGCAACCTGAAGGTTTAAGACATGCAATAATTTGTAATTGTCTAAGGTACAGATTTGTGCCATTCCATAGCAAGGCTGGAGCGCGTCCGCAATGTATCAATTAGCTGGAGAGCGAGCTCACCTCACAGCCCACATCCGTACCACTTCCCACTCATCCTTGCAGATGCAGTAACTCTTTAGAAGTGAAAGAAACTTTATTTATTTATAAAAACTGGTCTTGAGAAGAAAACTGTTAGCACCAGTAACAGAACTTAAAAGAAAGATGATGGTTCCTAGCTAGAAAGTGGACATTTTGCATGAATCAAAGCGTACACTGTCAAATGCAATGGGTGCGCCTGGCTCTGATTTGAATGAATCCATCATGCACTTTACGTGGAGAGAAGAAAATGCACTTTGTGAAATGGTTTCCATAAATACTTTATTCTGTGAAGAAAACTGGCTCAACATATAAGAAACACAAAGTTGGTGATGTTGAAAAGGGCAGCATTCCTTCTTCACTCCGACTC
>NW_004449321.1:0-1305 GCF_000243295.1 Trichechus manatus latirostris
CGTCTCTCCCCTCTCGTCTCTCTCAGCTTTGCGTTTCAGGTCTTCCTCCTCAGCTTCCTCCGTCTCTCCCCTCTCGTCTCTCTCAGCTTTGCGTTCCAGGTCTTCCTCCTCAGCCTCCTCCATCTCTCTCCTCTCTCTCTCAGCTTTGCGTTCCAGGTCTTCCTCCTCAGCCTCCTCCGTCTCTCCCCTCTCGTCTCTCTCAGCTTTGCGTTCCAGGTCTTCCTCCTCAGCCTCCTCCGTCTCTCTCCTCTCTCTCTTAGCTTTGCGTTCCAGGTCTTCCTCCTCAGCCTCCTCCATCTCTCCCTTCTCGTCTCTCTCAGCTTTGCGTTCCAGGTCTTCCTCCTCAGCCTCCTCCGTCTCTCCCCTCTCGTCTCTGTCAGCTTTGTGTTCCAGGTCTTCCTCCTCAGCCTCCTCTGTCTCTTTCCTTTCTCTCTCTCTCTCTCAGCTTTGCCTTCCAGGTCTTCCTCCTCAGTCTTCTCCATCTCTCTCCAGTGTGTCCATTGTTTCTGACTGGCTCTGCCACTCATGTCCACCTGAGACCCTGCTTGCCCTGCGTGGTCTTTCCCCTCCTACTTCCCCACTCACCTGCCTTTGAGCCTTGTTGACACTTCGGGAAGTTGGCCTCAGATTTTCTCCTTGGCCCCATTCTGACTGCTGCCCACCTGACCCTCATCAGATGCCATCTGTTCCATGTGGTTGTAACTGAATCTGAATTGTAGTTCCTTGATGGTGGGCCTGCAGCGTCTTCTCCCCTGGAGAACCCCACACCCTGCCTGTGGGCATGTGTGAGGACTCAGGGCAGATGTTGGGCAGAGGTGACCTGATGTGGTGGTCACAGGAGCCGGCTGTACTGAACTGCTCTGTTTGGCTTCCTGTGCAGTGGGTATCCCCACCATTCGGTGGTGTGGGGCCGAGGGGGACTACAACGTCATGGTGATGGAGCTGTTGGGACCAAGCCTGGAAGACCTCTTCAACTTCTGCTCAAGGAAGTTCAGTCTCAAAACTGTCCTGCTGCTCGCTGACCAAATGGTAAGAGTCCACTTTCATGAAATAAGTGGCAACACAGGTGGCTCAGTCTGTGCAACCAGTCAGCTCAGTCACTGGGTCCAGTCAACTCTGTCAGTGTGACCAGGCAGTTCAGTCAGTGCGAGGGGGCGGTTCAGTCAGTGTTACGGGGCAGCCCAGTCAGTGTGACGGGGCGGTTCAGTCAGTGCGACGGGGCGGTTCTGTCAGTGTTATGGGGCAGCCCCGTCAGTGCGACCGGGCGGTTCAGTCAGTGTTACGGGGCAGCCCCGTCAGTGCGAC
>NW_004449322.1:0-1305 GCF_000243295.1 Trichechus manatus latirostris
TCAATATTGCAACTCGAGGCTTGAATCTTTTCTTCAGTTCTTTCAGCTTGAGAAGTGTCAAGCATGTTTTCCCTTTTTGTTTTCTAACTCCAGGTCTTTGCACATGTCATTATAATACTTTACTTTGTCTTCTCCAGTGGCCCTTTGAAATCTTCTGTTCAGCTCTTTTACTTCATCATTTCTTTGTTTGCTTTAGCTACTCGAAGTTCAAGAGAAGTTTCAGAGTCTCTTCTGACATCAGTCTTGGTCTTTTCTTTCTCTCCTGTCTTTAGTGACTTCTTGCTTTCTTCACATTTGATGTTCTTGATGTTATTCTATTCTGGTCTTTCGTCATTAGTGTTCAATGCATCAAATCTATTCTGGAGACGGCCTCTCAATTCAGGTGGGATATGCTCAAGGTCGTCCTTTAGCTGTCGTGGACTTGTTCTAATTTTCTTCAACTTCAATTTCAACTTGCATAGGAGCAATTGATGATGTGTTCTGCAGTAGGCCCCTGGCCTTTTTCTGATGATATTAAACTTTTCTATCATCTCCCTCCACATATGTAGTAAAGTCAATTTGATTCCTGTGTATTCCATCTGGCTAGGTCAACGTGTATAGCTGCTGTTTATGTTGGTGAAAAAACATATTTGCAATAAAGAAGTCTTTGGTCTTGCTTAATTCTATCATGTGCTCTCTGGCGTCATTTCTATTACCAAGACCATTTTTTTCCAACTACTGATCCTTCTTGTTTCCAACTTTTGCATTCTGATCACCATTAATTATCAATGCATCCTGATTGCATGTTCGATCAATTTCAGACTGCAGAAGTTGGTAAAAACTTCAATTTCTTTATCTTTGGCCTTAGTGGTTGGTATATAAAGTTGAATAATAGTTGTGTTAACTGATCTTCCTTGTAGGTGGATGGATATTATCCTATCACTGACAGCGTTGTACTTCAGATTGTCATACTGTAGGGACTTGCATGTTGTTGTGATGCTGGAAGCTATGCCACCAAAATTCAAATACCAGCAGGGTCACCCATGGTGGACAGGTTTCAGCTGAACTTCCAGACTAAGACAAACCAGGAAGAATGACCTGGTGATCTATTTCTGAAAAGAATTAGCCAGTGAAAACCTTAGGAATAGGAGTGGATCATGGTCTGATATTGCACCCGAAAATGAGCCCCTCAGGTTGGAAGGCACTCAAAGATGACTGAGAAAGAGCTGCCTCCTCAAAGTAGAGTTGACCTTAATGATATGGACAGTCAAGCTTTTGGGACCTTCATTTGCTGATGCAGCACGACTCAAAATGAGAAGAAACAGC
>NW_004449323.1:0-1305 GCF_000243295.1 Trichechus manatus latirostris
CTGTTCTTGACAGCCATCTAACTATAGCCCATATTCTGTTTTGTTCTCTCTCCCTCACTCCCTCCTTTCCTTCCTCCCTCCCTTCCTTCCTTTTATTCTTTCTTTCTTTCTCTCTTTTTTAATAGAGCAGAAATCCAAAAAACCTGTTGCCATCTAGTCAATTCTGACTCATAGCAACCCTATAGCACAGAGTAGAACTGCTCCATAGGGTTTCCAAGGAGCAGCTGGTGGATTCAAAATGCCGACCTTTTGGTTAGCAGTCATAGTGCTTAACCACTGTGCCACCAGGGCACAGAGACCTGCTTAATTCCTCCCTCTTTTAGATCTTATTTCTGATCCAGTGGTGGCTATCACTGTGATGAGGACAGTATGCTTTATCCTCCTACACTCAGCACGTATTAATAGCACATGATATTAATATCTGACATGGATCACACATATTAAGCGTCATGCTCTTATGCAAGTTGTGGGTAGCATTGTGACCAGGCCTTGGTTAAACACTGTGACCTTCATCAGGTACTTCTTCCATGTGACCCAGAGCCGTGCAGTGCTTTTTTGAAATGACTGTAAATTAGTCAACCAGCTTTGACTACCTAAGAGAACTCATCTGGTCCATATTTGACCGTTTTATCCATAAAAACGTTAAGAAAGACTTAATTGGAATAAAATATTCTTAGTAGTAAATCCAAGTAGTCTTCAGTAATCAACATATTATTTTATAAATGCTGGTAAACCATCTGGCTAAAAACTGTTGCATCGTTTTCCAAGACATTTTCCTAGCTTGGGCAAGCTTGGCAGTGCTGCAGGATGAAACCTTTAAGATCTGAGCAGGTAGGGGCTCTGAGAAAGAGAGGACCATAGAGCACAATGGAAGAGTCAACTCCGCTATGGGACTGGCCTCTGAGTCGAGAGCCAGAGTCTAACACACAGTGCCTGACAGGGCACGGAGAAAGCGGGCTTGTGTGGAGCTGGCCCCACACTAGGGCAGTTCAAGCTGGCAGATGGAGTGCAGCTGCACAGCCTGGGACAGGGTGGCCCTCCCATTTCAGGCAGAAAGCATCCTTAGGGCTCTGAGTGATCAGTCCACTGAATGCAAGTCCTCAGCCAGTGGCTGTGGGATCAGGGAGCAGAATTAAGCCACCGAATAGGACAGGCTGGCAAGAGTCAGGCGAACTATCAAGAGTCTCAACCAAACAGATTATAGGGTAGAGCAGGATTCCAGTTGTATCGGGAAACCAGAGTTACTAATCAAGAGGCCAAAGCAGAAACCAGGTAAACAGGGTCAGCCAGTCAGAAGCTGGGGCA
>NW_004449324.1:0-1247 GCF_000243295.1 Trichechus manatus latirostris
AAACTTACAGGAATTTTTAAAGGGACTTCATATATCTCAGAACAGGCAATTTCAGCTCACAGGCAGAATCTAGGATGCAGGATCATACCAGCCAGACACCAATCTAGGAAATGAACTCTCGAGGACTATACAAAACTAAAAGAAATACAACAGGGAATCAGAGCAGTTAATCAGTAAGCGACAACAACATCAAAACAATAAAAGAGGGAATAAATGGCATAGGTATAGAACCTTCTAATGGAGAGGAAGGCAAGGCAATACCAAGTAATGCTAGACTGCTTCAAACTTAGAAAGATAAGGGAAAAATTCATGGTAAACACAAAGAAAGTTAACAAAAATACTCATAAAAATAAAGAGGAAAAAGATAAAGTCTCAGCAAAAACAAAACCTACAAAAACAAAAGAAATGAAAAAAAAAATACCATAAGCAAAAGTAACTCAGCACAGGAGAGTAAGAAGAACAAAGGAAGTCAGCACCACAAAAAAAAAAGCACTACAAAATGACAGCAATAAGCTTACTTCTATCAATAATTACACTGAATGTAAATGGACTCAATGCACCCATAAAGAGACAGACAGTGACAGAATGGATAAGAAAACAGGATTCATCAATATGCTGTCTACAAGAGACACACCTTAGAAACAAAGATGAGAATTTATTAAAAGTCAAAGTTTGGAAAAAACTATATCAAGCTAACAACTACCAAAAAAGAGCAGGAGTGGCAATTCTAATCTCAGATAAAATCGACTGTAAAACAAATCCACAATAAAAGACAAAGAAGGACACTATATAATGATTAAGGGCATGATCCATCATGAAGACTTAACCATAATAAACATCTACGCAGCCAATGACAAACTCTAACAACACTGAAAAGAGAAATTGGCAGTTCCGCAATAATAGTAGGAGACTTCAAAACACCACTCTCAGTAAAGGACAAAACATCTAAGAAGAAATTCAGCAAATATACAGAAGACCTAAAGGGCACAGACAGCCAACTTGACCTCATAGACATATATAGAACACTCCATCCAACTGCTGCAAGGTACACATTCTTTTCCAGTGCACATGGAACGTTCTCCAGAATAGACCACATCTTAGGCCACAGAGCAATCCTTAACAAGATCCAAAACGTTGAGATAATTCAAAGTATCTTTTCTGACCACAATGCCCTCAAGGTAGAAATTAACAACAGAAAGAGCAAGGAAAAAGATCAATTACATGGAAACTGAAAAATACCCTGCTTA
>NW_004449325.1:0-1251 GCF_000243295.1 Trichechus manatus latirostris
TTAACCATCACAGTCCACCCCTTGTCAACTTGGCACATGTACACATCTCCTTAAACCATACATAATCTCTGAATAAAGACAATTAGAAAGTCATACTTGGCGCCTGACATGATACAACTAACACACGTACAATCGAAAACGCACTAGCCCCATTTACAGCTTATATTTTATAAGTGAAGTAAACAAACATTTGATGCACACATACAAAGCAGAAATACTGTTAAGAATTACAATGCCCATTTCTGCAACTGGTCATGTGGCTGTAACTGGTATTTAGAACTACCTTCCTCCACCACCCATTCTGTATTCCCTTTGCCCTCAGTAAACACCTCAGCTGGTTGTGGTTCTTTGCCTGGTGGGGTGACCCAAACCTTCATTCCAGAAGGGTCTGTGTCATTAATAGTCATGTCAGAATTAAGTTGCTCTAGTTTTCCATTGACTTTAATCACTGGGCATGGTAGTAATAAGAGACACCCTAAGGAATCTCCTCCATTCCAGACATACTCTTCTTTACCTCCATTATGTAATATCAATCCGATTTCCTCTTGGTAATCAGGATCAATCACACCAGCCAGTATGGTAACTCCCTTCTTTGCTTGTTGATCCAGAGGCATAACGAGACCAAAGTGGCCAGGTGGCATTCTTAACTTCCAGTTCAATGGAATCAGTGATGTGTCTCCAGGTTGGAGCATTCCTCCCTTTGGAACTAACACCTCTAGGCCTGCAATGGATAAGGGCTAGGGGACAGGAAGCAAAAGTCCTCCAAGTGGGTCAGTAAGGGTAATAGTGAGTGGTGCCACTCCCATTTCCACCCCTTGATTCCTGGATCCATGAATCCTGGCTATGGGAGAAACAGCACCATATATTGGATGCTGGTTTAAAGCGTATATAGCCTCCTGGAGAACATTGCCCCAACCCTGCAAGGTATTGCCACCTAACTGGCACTGTAACTGTGTCTTTAGAAGGCCATTCCATTGTTCTATGAAGCCAGCTGCTTCAGGATGATGGGGAACATAGTAAGACCAGTGAATTCCATGAGCATGGACCCACTGATGAACTTCATTTGCTGTGAAGTGAGTCTCTTGATCTGAGGCAATGCTGTGTGGGATACCATGAGGGTGGATAAGGCATTCTGTAAGTCCACAGATGGTAGTTTCGGCAGAAGAATTGTGTGCAGGGAAGACAAATCCATATCCATAGTAAGTGTCTATTCCAGTAAGGACAAAACACTGCCCTTTCCATGATGGAAGT
>NW_004449326.1:0-1249 GCF_000243295.1 Trichechus manatus latirostris
CTGCATCCTGCCTACCTGCACCGTGCGCTTGACATCACACCACCAAGCAGCACAGGCACGGCCTACTGGAACCTGCCCTGCACTGATTACCAACCAGAACTGGTGGCTGTAGTAAGTGCTACAAACAACCCTCCCCAGTAACTCCTCTTCAGCTAGACCTGGCCTGCAGTACCATATCTGAGTGAATAACCCTGCCACTTGAAGAAGGAGACGAAAAGTATTGTGCCCACAGACGAGCAAACAACAAAGAACACAGTCTGCCTTCTCGGACATGGTCAAATTTTTTTAAAAAAACGGGACAAAACAAATATACAATCAATAAACGAGAAAAATAACTACTGAATGCCCCAAAGACAGCAGACAATAACAAAACATTTACAAAAACAGAACAAGATGGCTCCAGCAGACCTACAAAATAAAACACCAGATGACTCTCCTCTGGAACAAAATGCACTAGAACTACGTGATAGAGAATTCAAATTTATAATACTCAGAATTCTCAAACAACTGAGGCAAAGAGCTGACAAACATGAAGAAAAAACAGACACATTCATGGAAAATATGGACAAAAAATTGGAAGAATTCAGGAAAATAATGCAGGAACGAAATGCCAAAATAAATTCACAACTAGAAATTATCCAAAGACAACAATTTGAAATCCAAAAAATAAACAACAAGACTTCAGAAATGGACGATGTCATAGAAGGGCTGAGAAGCAGATTTGAAACGGTGGAAGACAGGATCAGTGGAATTGAAGACAAACACTTGCATACAACTCTGTTTCAGGAAAACTCAGAAAAAAGAAGAAAGAAAAATCAAGAGACCGTGAGAGTTACGTGGGACACAATCAAAAGCAAAAATCTGCGAGTGATTGGAATTCCAGAACAGAGGAGAAAACAGAAAGCACAGAGAGGATCATTGAGGAACTGCTGACAGAAAACCTCCCCAATATCATGAAAGATTAAAAGCTGGACATCCAAGAAGCTCAACGAACCCGATATAGAAGAGACCCCAAAAGAAAATCACCAAGGCATATCATATTCACACTCCCCAAAACCAAAGACAAACAGAATCCTGAGAGCAGCTCTTTAAAAACAAGAAGTCACATACAGAGGAGAAGCAATACGACTAAGCTCAGATTATTCGGCAGAAACCATGCAGGCAAAAAGGCAATGGGATGACATATATACAATCTTGAAAGAAAAAAATTGCCAGCCAAGAATAATATATCCTGCAAAACTCTCGTTCA
>NW_004449327.1:0-1305 GCF_000243295.1 Trichechus manatus latirostris
TCCCCACTAGATACCAACAGCATCTCCTGATGTGACAAAGAAAAATGTCTCCAGACATTCCCAAGTGCCTCCTGAGGAAAAAATTGTCCCTGGGTGAGAACCACTAGTGAAAACTATCTGAAAAATCTGTGGTGAAAAAGTCAATGTTAATTATGAAGTAGAAGAAAATTACATAGAAAATTGTGCCAAATTACTTCTGATGAAAAGTTTAGTCGAGAACAAATTTATTTTGCTGGAATAAAAGCTCTGTACTAGGACTGGATTCTTAAAAACAAAGAAAAACAACTCATGATGTCTAAGGAGAAAGTAGAAAAATCTATCACGGATTCTAACAACAGGTGTGCTAACACGACAAGTTCTCCCGAAACCGAGTGAACAGAACTCAATGTCACCGAACTCCACATGCAGAAATTGTCAACTGCTGTCTCTTTTGTTGTGTATATTTTCACCACAATGAACACAAAAATGGGGGCAATCCATGGAAAAAGCCAAAACCCAGGACGTCTGAAAGGAGTAAGTATTTTACTTGTGCATTAATTTTCAGAAAGGAAACCATGGATAACCAGAGATATGATTTCTGACTGGTTTATTAATCACTTTGTATCAGTGGCTTAAATTCATTTTAACAAAAAAACCAAACCCACTGCCGTCAATTCAACTGAAATAGGAGAAAACTGTAAAATTTTATTGTCTCTGTACAACTGCTCCACACACACTCCTCCTGAACTTTGTGTAAAAAGTAAGGTTTATGGCTTTTAATTTCTCCCAGTGATACATCTGTATTGAAGCCTGTGTCCAACGACTCTTTTGTCCCATGAAGAAACCCACTGCTGTTTAGTCAATTACAAGTTATAGCAACTCTCTGGAACAGAGTGGAACTGCCCCATACGGTTTCCAAGGCTGTAATCTTTATGGAAGGAGCCCCAGTTGCACGATGGTTAAGTGTTAGGCTGCTAATTGAAAGGCTGGCAGTTCAAACCCTGCAGCCGTTCCATGGGAGAAAATCTCTGGCGATCTTCTCCCATAAAGATTGCAGCCTAGGAAACCCTTTGGGGTGGTTCTACAATGTCATATAGGGTCGCTATGAATCTGAATTCACTCAACGGCATACAATAACAACAATAATAATTATGGAAATAGATTGGCGCATCTATCTCCTGCGAAGAAGTTGGTGGGTTTGAACCACTGACATTTAGGTTAGCAGCTCATTGCTATAAACATTTTTTAAACTCTACACTTGCTGCAGTTTACAGATGTCAAGGAATCCAAAACTTTCTGGAAAAAGTCAATTGCTAGTGCTTGTTG
>NW_004449328.1:0-1304 GCF_000243295.1 Trichechus manatus latirostris
GAAAGGAAATAATAAGAATTAGAGCAGAATTAAATGAAATAGAGAATAGAAAAACAATTGAAAGAGTTAACAAGTCCAAAATCTGGATCTTTGAAAAGATCAACAAAATTGATAAACCACTGGCCAAACTGACAAAAGAAAAACAGGAGAAGATGCAGATAGCCCGTATAAGAAACAAGATGGGTGATATCACAACAGACCCAACTGAAATTAAGAGAATCATAACAGAATACTATGAAAAACTGTACTCTAATAAATTTGAAAACCTAGAGGAAATGAACAAATTTCTAGAAACTCACTACCTACCTAAACTAACACAAAGGTAGAACAACTAAAGAAACCGATAACAAAAGAGATTGAAAGGTAACTTAAAAACTTCCAACAAAACAAAGCCCTGGCCTGGATGGCTTCACTGGAGAATTCTACCAAACTTTCAGAGAAGAGTTAACACCACTACTACTTAAGGTATTTCAGAGCATAGAAAGGATAGAATACTCCCAAACTCATTCTACGAAGCCAGCATAACCGTAATAGCAAAACCAGGTAAAGACACCACAAAACAGAAAATTACAGACCAATATCCCTCAAGAGCATTGATGCAAAAATCCTCATCAAAATCCTAGCCAGTAGAATTCAGCAATATATCAAAATAATAATTCACCATGATCAAGTGGGATTTATATGAGGTATGCAGGGATGGTTCAACATTAGAAAAAACAATCAATGTAAGCCATCACACAAATAAAACAGAATACAAGAACCACATGATCTTATCAATCGATGTAGAAAAGGCATTTAACAAAGTCCAACACCCATTCATGATAAAAACTCCCAACAAAATAGGAATAGAAGGGAGTTTCCTCAACACAATTAAGGGCATTTATACAAAGCCAATAGCCAACATCATCCTAAATGGAGAGACTTTGAAAGCATTCCTCTTGAGAACAGGAAGCAGAAAAGGATGCCCTTTATCACCACTCTTATTCACCATTGTGCTGGAAGTCCTAGCCAGAGCAATTAGGGTAGAAAAAGAAATAAAGGGCATCCACATTGGTAAGGAAGAAGTAAAAGTATCTCTGTTTGCAGATGATATGATCTTACACACAGAAAACCTCAAGGAATCCACAAGAAAACTACTGGAACTAATAGAAAAGTTCAGCAAAGTTTTTGGATATAAGATAAACATACAAAAATCAGGTGGATTCCTTTACACCAACAAAGAGAACTTCCAAGAGGAAATCACCAAATCAATACCATTTACAATAGCCCCCAAGAAGATAAAATACTTAGGAATAAATATAATC
>NW_004449329.1:0-1295 GCF_000243295.1 Trichechus manatus latirostris
TTTTTTTTATTGTCATAATTTAAAAGAAGTTTACATTTCAAGTTAGTCTCCCATACAAAAATTTATACATACATTGTTAGGTGACCCTAATTGCCCTCCCTGTACTGTGACAGCACACAATTCCTTACCACCTCTGATTCCCCATGTCCATTCAATCAGCTCCTAGCCCTCTCTGCCTTCCCATCTCACCTCCAGACAGAAGCTGCCCGTTTAGTCTCTTGTATCTACTTGAGCTAAGAGACACACTCCTCACGAGTATCACTTTATGTCCCACAGTCCAGTCCAATCCCTGTCTGAAGACTTGGCCTGAGAAATTGCTTTAGTTCTGGTCTGATAGAGAACCCAGGGGCCATGCTTTCCAGGAATCCTCCAGTCTCAGTCAGACCATTAAGTCTGGTCTTCTTGCTAGAATTTGAGTTCTGCACCCCACCTTTCTCTTGCTCCATCCGGGACTCTCTGTTGTGTTCCCTGTCAGGGTGATCATTGGTGGTAGCCAGGCCCCATCTAATTCATCTGGTCTCAGGCTAATGAAATCTCTGGTTTATGTGGCCCTTTTTTGTCTTTTGGGCTAATACTTTCCTTGTGTCTTTGGTGTTCTCATTCTCCTTTACTCCAGGTGGTTGGGACCAATTGATGCATCTTAGATGGCCACTTGCAAGCTTTTAAGACCCCAGACTGTAGGTTTTCTTTTGACTCTTTTGGTGAAGACTTATGACGAGTGTAAGTATTTGATATTTAGGAGCTCCCAGTTATCTAGTTCCGCTTCTGGTGTTTGTGCATTGTTAGTAACGTATTGTATTCTGTTTATGCCGTGTATTAGGACTCCTAGCATTGTCCCTGTTTTTTCTTCCATGATCTTTATCATTTTAGATTTTATATTTAGGTCTTTGATCCATTTTGATTTATTTTTTGTGCATGGTGTGAGGTTTGGGTCTTGTTTCAGTTTTTTGCAGATGATATCCAGTTTTGCCAGAACCAGTTGTTAAAGAGACTGTCTTTTCCCCAATTAACAGACTTTGGGCCTTTGTCAAATATCAGCTGCTGATAGGTGGATGAATTTATCTCTGGATTCTCAATTCTGTTCCATTGGTCTATGTATATGTGGTTGTACCAGTACCAGGCTGTTTTGACTACCATGGTGGTATAATAGGTTCTAAAATCAGGTAGTGTGTTCTTCTTCTTCAGTAATGCTTTACTTATCTGAAGGCTCTTCCCCTTCAATATGAAGTTGGTCATTTGTTTCTCCATCTCATTAAAAAATGCCATTGGAATTTGGATCGGGATTGCATTGTATC
>NW_004449330.1:0-1304 GCF_000243295.1 Trichechus manatus latirostris
GTCTTTTATTTCTTTATATCGCCTTGATTTCCTCTCCATATGAAAGGCCTATGTCTGCACTTTTTAGTCCCTCTTTTTTGTTTTAATGGTGTCCTCTATATATTGACATCTCTGCTTCCCTATTTTCAGTGTTTTAGCTTTCATTTATTTTTGTCACTTCCCTATCTGGGTTGATATCTGGTTGCTCTTTCCTGTGTTCTAGTCTTGGGTTGTCATCTGAAGTTATTGATTTTCTAACCAAAGGACTCCCTTTAGTATTTCTTCTAATTTTGGTTTGTTTTTTGCAAATTCCCTACACTTCCATTTATCTGGAAATGCCGTAATTTTGTCATCATATTTGATAGACAGTTTTGCTGGATATATTATTTTTGGCTGGCAATTGTTTTTCCTTCAAGGCTTTATATATGTCATCCCATTGCGTTGTTACTTGCATGGTTTCTGCTGAGTAGTCCCAGCTTAGTCTTATTGACTCTGCTTTGTAGATGACTTTTCATTTATCTCTACCTGCTCTTAAAATTCTCACTTTATCTCTGGTTTTAGCAAGTTTGGTTATAATATGTCTTGGTGACATTCTGTTGGGATCTACCTTATGTTGTGTTCGATGAGCATCTTGGATAGATATCTTCTCCTCTTTCACGATATCAGGGAAGTTTTATGCCAATAAATCTTCAACAATTCTCTCTGTATTTTCTGTTAACCGCCCCCCACCCCATTCTGGTACTCCAATCCTCAGAGGCAGTTGCCTTGATAGAGTCCCACATAATTCTTAGGGTTTCTTCATTTTTTTAATTCTTTTATCTGATTTTTCCTCAAATAAGTTGGTGCCAAGTGCTTTATTTTCAGTCTCACTAATTCTGACTTCCATTGCCTCAATTCTGCTCCTAGGACTTTCTATTGAGTTGTCTAATTCTGAAATTTTATTGTTAATCTACTACATTTCTGATTACTGGCTCTCTATGGATTCTTGCAGCCTGTTAAATTTGTCATTATGCTCTTCTCTAATCTTCTTAAGTTCCTCTATGGCTTGGTCTGTGTGTTGCCTGATCTCCTTCCTTATCTCTTGAAGAGTTCTGTATATTAATCTTTTGTATTCTGCCTCTAGTAATTCCACAAAATTCTCTTCCTCCAGTAAATTTCTTTTTTAATTTTTTTTTTTTTTATTGTACTTTAGGTGAAGATTTACAGAATAGTTTCTCATTAAACAGTCAGTACATATATTGTTTATGACATTAGTTAACAGCCCCATAACATGTCAACACTCTCCCTTCTCGGCCTTGGAGGACCTTTTCTTTCTTTTTTTTTTT
>NW_004449331.1:0-1304 GCF_000243295.1 Trichechus manatus latirostris
TTAACTTTTCCTCTGATTTCTCTTTAAATATGTCCCATTGATTCTGATATTTGTTGTTTTCTTATTATTAGTTTTTATAAATACATTAGTTTTTATTTTCATTTCCTCTTTTACTCCTGAGTTGTTTATTAGATGCCTTTTAAATTTCTAGGTTGAATGACCTTGTTTTTTATATGCTATCAGTTTCTAGTTTTATTACATTATAATGAGTGTGTTGTTTCTAATATTTCTACTTCACAGAAATTAATAACGCTTTCTTTGTGGTCTAACATATGTTCAATTTTTGTGACTATTCTGTGTTCTTGAGAGGAAGCTGTGTTCTCTATTATTGAGGTACAAAGTTCAATATATAGCCATAAGATCATCCTTATTGGCTCTATTGTTCAGATCTTTTATATATCTTATTTTTTTGACCACTTGATCTGTCTTGTACAGAGAATGGAGCATAAAATTGTTCTATTTGTAGTGTCTTATCTATGTATGGAAACCCTGGTGGCGTAGTGGTTAGGTGCTATGGCTGCTAACCAAAAGATCAGCAGTTCAAATCCACCAGGCACTCCTTGGAAACTCTATGGGGCAGTTCTACTCTGTCCTGTAGGTCACTATGAGTCAGAATTGACTCCACAGCAACAGGTTTGGTTTTTTTGGTTTTATATGTATCCTTGTATCTCTTGTAGTTTTTGCTTCATAAAGATGGTTGCTGTGGGTTTTGTTTTGTTTTTTACATATACAGATCTTCATTAAAAAAAATTTTTTTTCAAAAAAAACCATTGCTGTTGAGTCAGTTCCTACTTATGGAGGCCCCATGTATTATAGAGTAGACCTGCTCCATAGGGTTTTCTTGGCTGTAATCTGAAGCAGATCACCAGGCCTTTCTTCCACTGTGCCACTGGGTGGGTTCAAACTGCCAACATTTAAGTTAGTAGTCAAACATAAACTGCTTGCGCCACCTAGGGACCTCTAGATATTATATAATCTTTCTGAATTGTGAGCTGTGCCTTTTAACATTATTAAAGTATCCTTATATGTTGAATTGGATGCTTTTATTTAAATTCTACTTTGAAAACAGGAGAGCAACATTTGTTTTATTGTTTCCATTTGCCTAGTATCCGTTTGCCTATCCCTCATTTTTTAGTCTTTTCAATGTGTGTGTGTGTGTGTGTGTGTCTTGTATACAAATTGGGTTTTGTATACAAATCTGGGTCTTTCTTTGTGAGCCAAATTGAAAAATCTTTTACCTTTAATAGGAGAGTTAAGCCCTATTTACATTTGCTGATATGACTGATATGATAAATCTCAATTCT
>NW_004449332.1:0-1293 GCF_000243295.1 Trichechus manatus latirostris
CTATTTTGAAAGGAATATTTTTTCTAAGCAGTAGGTTTCAACAGTGGGCTTAGAATATTCAGTAAACAGTGTTGTAAACAGGTGTGCTGTCATCCAGGCTTTGTTGTTCCATTTACAGAGCACAGTCAGAGTAGATTTAGCATAATTCTTAAGGGCCCTAGAATTTTCAGAATGGTAAATGAGCATTGGCTTCAACTTAAGTCACCAGCTGCATTAACCCCTAACAAGAGAGTCAGTCTGTCCTTTGAAGCTTCGAAGCCAGACATTGACTTCTCCTCTCTAGCTATGAAATTCCTACATGGCGTCTTCTTCCAATAGAAGGCTGTTTCATTTACTTTGAGAATATATTGTTTAGTGTAGCCACTTCCATCAATTATCTTAACTAGATCTTCTGGATAACTTGCTGCAGCTTCTACGTCAGCACTTGCTGCTTCACCTTGCACTTTTATGAGATGGCTTCTTTCCTTGAACCTCATGAACCAATCTCTGCTAGCTTCAAACTTTTTTTTCTGCAGCTTCCTCACCTCTCTCAGCCTTCATGGAATTGAAGAGAGTTAGGGCCTTGCTCTGGATTAGGGTTTGGCTTAAGAGAATGTTGTGGCTGGTTTGATCTATCCAGACTACTAAAACTTTCTCTATATCAGCAATGAAACTGTTTTGCTTTCTTATCATTCATGTGTTCACTGGGCTAATTTCCTTCAAGAACTTTTCCTTTGCATTCACAACTTGGCTAACTGTTTGGCACAAGAGGTCTAGCTTTCAACCTACCTTGGCTTTCAACATGCCTTCCTCACTAAGCTTAATCATTTCTAGCTTTTGATTTAAAGTGAGAGACATGCGACTCTTCCTTTCACTTGAACACTTACAGGCCACTGTAGCATTATTAATTGGCCTAATTTCAATATCATCTGTCTCAGGAAATAGGGAGGCCTGAAAGGAGGGAGAGAGACTGGAAACAGCCGGTCAATGGAGCAGTCAGAACACACACAACACTTATTAAGTTTGCCATCTTATATGGGCGCATTTCATGGTGCCTCAAAACAATTACAATATTAACATCAAAGGTCATTGATCACAAAGCACCATAACAGATATAATAATAATGAAAAAGTTTGAAATATTGGGAGAATTACCAAAACATGAAACAGAGACATGAAGTGAACACATGCCTTTGGAAAAATGGCACCGATAAACTTGCTTGACACAGGGTTGCCACAAACCTTCAATTTGTAAAAAAACTCAATATCTGCAAAGCACAATAAAGTGAAGCACAATAAAATGGGGTATGCCTGT
>NW_004449333.1:0-1303 GCF_000243295.1 Trichechus manatus latirostris
TCAATGTCATAAAACAATATGTTTATTAATTGTTTGATGAGGAACTAATTTGCTCTGTAAACCTTCATCTAAAGAACAATAAAAAAAAATAATAAAAAGTACAGACTAATTAGAACTCATGAAAATTTGAGCATATCATATCAAATTCTATGGAATGAAGGCAAAGCCACGTAGAGAAAATTCCGAGACTCGTATTCTTTTAAGGAGCCCTTGTGACGCAGTGGCTAAGCACTCAGCTGCTAATCAAGAGGTCTGCAGTTCCAACCCACCAGCTACTCCGCAGGAGAAAGATGTGGCAGTCCGCTTCTGTAAAGATTTACAGCCTTGGAAACCCTATGGGGAGTTTCTACTCGGTCCTACAGGCTCCTGATGAGTCCGAATTGACTCCAAGGCAGTGGGGTTGGTTTTTTTGGTTCTCTCAGTTATCAGAGATCAGGCAGACTAAGAAACTGACACAGATAAATAATATAGTTTATAGGATTGATTTAACTGTTATATAAAATGTCACAAGTTACAGAGAAATGTCATAAATTTCAGAAAATATATGTGGCTATCTTATGTTCCATAAATTATTTGAAAAATTATTTATCATATTTTAGGCCATAAAAGATCTTTAAAATTTTTTAAATTAGAATTTGGCTAATAAATATACTTTAATCACAGTGAGGAAAAAAATACATTGCTACCAAATAATTAATGACAAAATCATACTTTTTAAAACCAAGGTATTCTAGGTATGATCAGTGATTGAGCTGAAACATCCCAAAATTTTATTCTCCAGACACATAAAAAGGCTAGCATAATCAGAGTGACAGTAGACTCCTTAGCAGCAGTCAAGTGCTAAAACAATGAAGTAGTGTTTTTTAGTGCTAAGATTAATAACAAAAAAGAGGCCAAAGTAGATTTTTTTTAACTCTGTATATTAGTTTTCTATTGCTTCTATTAAAAAAAAAATCACAAATTTAGGGACTTAAAAAATATAAATTTATTATTTTATAGCCCTTGGCTCATGAACTCCTTCATCTTCAAAGCAATCAGTATTGCATCTCTCTGACACTTCTTTCCTAGTTACATCTTCCTCTGACCACAGATGATAAAGGTCTCAGTTTTTAAGAACTCATCTGATTCAACTGGGCCCACTTGAATAATCCAGGATAATTTCCCCAACTCCTCAAGTTTCTTAACTTAAACACATCTACAATATACTTTTTGCCATGTAAGGTAGTAAATTCACAGGTTCCAGGGATTAAGGGATGTTCGTCTTTGGGAGTCCATTATTCTGCCTAACACACAGCCAAATTAT
>NW_004449334.1:0-1302 GCF_000243295.1 Trichechus manatus latirostris
CCCATCCAAAACTCCCCTCTATGGTTTCCACCAAGCTAAAGGTAGCTTGACCAATCATATCATATAATATATGGAATTGTTCTTATTCTTAACATATTTACCAGATGAACAAACAAATGGTATCACTGCAACCCATATTACAGTCACTCATTTCTTTGTAGAGACATTCAATTGAGAGGAGGGTACCTAACCAGGTAACAGGAATGATAACTATGAAATACAGCCTTAGCCAGGTCTTCATCTCCGCTCACCAGAATTCCAACTGTGTTTTTGCATGTTGTCATCTCTGTAATCCGTAGAATATAAGGCTTTGCTAGCATTTCTTCTTCATCTTCTCTGCTTCTCTCAATGTTTCTCCTTGAATTTATTGGCTCAATACATTCTATTTCTAATTCATAAATCTGTTTCCTTCCTTCAATAAAATAGATTTTTCTTCTCAGCGATATTACCCATCATCCTTCATGTATGAGGGCCACATACAAAAATTCTCAAAAATCCCAAGAATTTGAGGAATGAGCTCTTCCTGGGGGGAGGAGGGAAGAGAAGATCAATATAAAGAACTTAGAAATAGTGAAGACGTATTAGAAAGGCTGGCACTGAGGATTACATCTATTAGAGTATGGAGCTAAGGCTAAGCAACTGTGGGGTTTATGGTTAAAGAATAAAACATATATGTTATAAACCTTGGCAATCTAAAAACAATAACTAAGAATAATCCCAAGGGTAGGGGAAGGAGAGTGGAAGGAAATCCATTTGTACTAACGCCTCTATCCTTCATGCTAACTGAAAGTTTGACGGTTCGAACCCACCAGCAACTCCATGGGAGAAAGATGTGGCAGTCTGCTTCTGTACAGTTTACAGCCTTGAAAATCCTACAGGGCAGCTCTACTCTGTCTTAAAGGGTCCTATGAGTCAGAATCGACTCAATGGCAATAGGTTTTGTTTTTCTTTTTTTTTTTTTTAATGGTTACATCCAAGGAGGCCTTGTAGTGCAATGTTTAAGCGCTTGGCTACTAACTAACAGGGCAGCAGTCTGAACTCACCAGCGGCCCCATGGGAGAAAAGATGTAGCAATCTGCTCCCATAAAGATTATATTCTAGAATATCCTATGTGGCAGTTCAACTCTATCCAAAAGGGTCGCTATGAGTCTGAATAGACTTGATGGCACACAACAACAAAGTTTATATCTATAGCAATTTAAGAAAAATCAAATCATAAAATGTCAATGATTCTCAACTTCCAATTGTTTTTCACAATCTTCTTTTTTCTTTTTTAACTGAGCTTGTGTTTTGATGACTAGC
>NW_004449335.1:0-1188 GCF_000243295.1 Trichechus manatus latirostris
TTTTTTGTGGTGCTGACATTTTGTTTGTTCTTCTTACTCTCATGTGCTGAGTTACTTTTGTTTGTGGATTTTTTTTTTCATTTCTTTTGTTTTTGTAGGTTTTATTTTTGCTGAGACTTTATGTTTTTTATCTTTATTTTTATGACTATGTTTGTTAACTTTCTTGGTGGTTACCATGAATTTTACCCTTATCTTTCTAAATTTGAAGCAGTCTACCCTTACTTGGTATCACCTTTCCTTCCTCTCCGTTAGAAGGTTCTATACCTATGCTGTTTATTCCCTCTTTTATTGTTTTGATGTTGTTATTATTTACTGATTTACTGCTCTTATTCCCTGTTGTATTACTTTTGGTTTTGGATAGTGCTTGAGAGTTCATTTCCTAGATTGGTACGATCTTGCGTCCTAGATTTTGCCAGTGAGCTGAAGTTGTTTGTTCTCAGATCAAAGAACTCCCTTTAATAATTCTTGTAAGTTTGGTTTGGCTTTTACATATTCTCTTAATTTCTGTTTATCTGAATGAGAGTTTTGCAGGATAAATTATTCTTGGCTGGCAATTTTTTTCTTTCATAATTTTATATATGTCATCCCATTGCCTTCTTGCCTGTAAGGTTTCTGCCAAATAATCTGAGCTTAGTCTTATTGTTTCTGCTCTGTATGTGACTTCTTGTTTTTTACGAGCTGCTCTCAGAATTCTTTGTCTTTGGTTTTGCCGAGTGTGATTATGATATGCCTTGGTGATTTTCTTTTGGGTCTCTCCTATATGGGGTTCGTTGAGCTTCTTGGATGGCCAGCTTTTCATCTTTCATGATATTGGTGAAGTTTTCTATCAGCAGTTCTTCAATGATCCTCTTAGTGTTTTCTGTTTTCTCCCCATTCTGGAACTCCAATCACTCGCAAATTTTTGCTTTTGATTTTATCCCCCATAACTCTCAGGGTCTCTTCATTTTTCTTTCTTCCTTTTTCTGAGTTTTCCTCAGAGTTGTATCCAAGTGTTTGTCTTCAATTCCACTGATCCTGTCTCCCACCATTTCAAATCTGCTTCTCAGCGCTTTTATGACACCGTCCATTTCTGAAATCTTGTTGTTTATATTTTGGATTTCTAATTGTTGTTTTTGTATAATTTCTAGTTGTGAATTTATTTTGACATTTTGTTCCTGCATTATTTTCCTGAATTCTTCCAATTTTTTT
>NW_004449336.1:0-1302 GCF_000243295.1 Trichechus manatus latirostris
TTTTAAGAAATGCAGAATCTCAGACCCCAGCCCAGATCATTGAATCAGAATCTGCATTTTAGAAGATCCTCAGGGTTACAGCACTTGTTTTTAAACTTGGATGCACATTGGAATCACCTGGGAATAACTAGAAAATACTGATGCTTATGTCCTATCCTAGAGATACCAAAAAAAAAAAAAACCAAACCGATTGCCATTGAGTCAATTCCAACACATAGTGACCATATAGGACAGAGCAGAACTGCCCCTTAGGGTTTCCAAGGAGCAGCTTGTGGATTTGACCTTTTCATTAGCAGCCAAGCTCTTTAACCATTGGGCCACCAGGGCTCCATCCAATCGTTATACTGCCTTAATCTGTGTGATGTGTAGCCTGGCAACCAAGATTTTATAAAGCTCTTCAGGTAATTCTAAATTGCAGCAAAGTTTGAGAATTCTGGTCTAAAGGGCAAGGTTAAAACAAACAATCAAATACACAAAAAAGCCTCAAACTTGTCACTTCCAATACCCAAAAACGAAGCCCATTGCCATGGAGTCTGTTCTGATACATAGCATCCTTAGAGGACAGAGTAGAACTACCCCATAGGGTTTCCAAGGCTGTAAATCTTTATGGAAGCAGACTGCCACATCTTTCTCCCATGGAGTGGCTGGTGAGTTCGAACTGACGACCTTTTGCTAAGCACTTAAGCACTACACCACCAGGGCTCCGTCACTTCCAAGCAGGGGTGGATTATTCAATAAGCAAGGTAAGCATGGTGCTTACCTTGTTTACCAGATCATCTGCAGTCAACAATTTCATATTTTTTCACCACATCGAAAATTCTGCTTCTATGTATGACTGGCTGTTTCTCTCCCAAACCCACAGCACCTTCCTACAGAATCAAAGCCTCTTTTTAAATTTACAATCCCTGACAGGGGTAGATGACCCAGTAAGCAAGGTAAGCACAGACTTACTTGTGCTTACTTGCTAATCTGCAGTGAACAATTTCTTTGATGTGGTGAAACCCATGTGAAATTGTTCACTACAGAAGATCTGGTTAGCAAGGTAAACGCGGTGCTTACCTTGCTTCAAACCACTCAGTAAAACTCAGCAAAGACTCCCAGCTTGTAGCTAATGCTGCTCCTAGAAGCTTGGCTTGGCTGAGTATGCATTTGATAATTGCCCCATAATTGCTTTTCCCATTTGTTTGATTAATGTACCTGCATACAGTGATTTCAGGCAGAATCTCCATTCTCTTAGGTGTGCACACTCTTCTCAACTCGATTGTGTCATTTTCCACCCCAGTGTTCTGACTTGATAGATCC
>NW_004449337.1:0-1217 GCF_000243295.1 Trichechus manatus latirostris
TCCCACATAACTCTCAGGGTCTCTTCATTTTTCTTTGTTCTTTTTTCTGAGTTTTCCTCAAACAGAGTCGTATCCAAGTGTTTGTCTTCAATTCCACTGATCCTGTCTTCCACTGTTTCAGATCTGCTTCTCAGCCCTTCAATGACACCGTCCATTTCTGAAATTTGTTGTTTATCTTTTTGGTTTCTAATTGTTGTTTTCGTATAATTTCTAGTTGTGAATTTATTTTGGAATTTTGTTGCTGTATTATTTTCCTGAATTCTTCAAATTTTTTGTCTGTATTTTCCGTGAATTTTTCTATTTTTTCCTCATGTTTGTCAGCTTTTTGCCTCAGCTCTTGGAGAATTCTGAGTATTAGAGATTTGAATTCCCTATCAGTTAGTTCTAGTGCCTTTTCTTCGACTGGAAAGTCATCTGGTATTTTATTTTCGATGCCTCCTGGAACCATCCTTTCCTGTTTTTGTGAATGTGTTGATATTGTCTGCTCTTTTGGGGCATTCAGTAGTTATTTTTCTCATTTATTTATTGTAGATTTGTTTGTTTCATCCCCCCCCCCTTTTATTTTTTAATTTCACTATGTCTGAGCAGGTGGACTGTGTGTTCTCTGTTGGTTGCTCATCTGTGGGCACAATACTTTTTGCCTCCTTCTCCAATTGGCAGGGTCAGTCACTCAGATATACGACAGCAGGGAAGGTCTAGCTGAAGAGGAGGTACTGGGATGGGTTGTTTTTGGTACTTACTACAGCCACTGGAATGGGCCGGTAATCAGTGAGTGCAGGGCAGCTTCCAGTAGGCCGTGCCTGTGCTGCTTGGTGGTGCGATGTTCACTGCACAGTGCAGGTAGGCAGGATGTAGCAGGGATATTGTTATGTGTGAAGCTAAGATGGATATGGGAGAGAGGAGAGAGGAACAGTAGCCAAAAACATACAAAGAAACAAAAAAGAATGCTAGGGGAGCTTGCCATTGGAGTGGAGAGATGGGAGACTATGAAATTGAGAAAAACGGAAAGAGGAAGAGAAGAAAAGAATGAATAAACAAAAATTGGAAAGGTTAAAGAACCGCAAAATTCCCAGGGATCCCACCGGTGCAGCTATGAGGTCTGGGGAAGTCGCTCTCAGGTGTTGCAGTACAGCCTGGCTAGAAGGTGTAGAGGCACATAACGTCAGGTATTCTGGGAACAGAAAGAGAAGGAAGATATAGAGAGATGAGAAACTGAG
>NW_004449338.1:0-1287 GCF_000243295.1 Trichechus manatus latirostris
ATGACCAATACACTGGGGGAAAAAGGTCAACAGAAATTGCTTGCGAGAACAATCCAATGTACAATTTAACAAAAAAAGACGTTAAAATAGCCATCTAAACATGTTCGCAGAACTAAAGTATAATTAAAGAAGTAAAGGAAGTTATGATGACAATATCACATGCAATAGAAAATATTAAAAAAGTAAAAAATTCTGTAGAGAATCAAATGGAACTTCTGGAGTTAAAAAGTACAATAACTGAAATGAAAAATTCACTAGAGGAACTCAGGAGCCCCGTGGTGCAGTGGTTAAGAGCTATGACTGCTAACCAAAAGGTCGGCAGTTCAAATCCACCAGCCGCTCCTTGGAAACTCTATGGGGGCAGTTCTACTCTGTCCTATAGGGTCGCTATGAGTTGGAATCGACTTCATGGCAATGGATTTGGTTTGGTCTTAGAGAAGCTCAACAGTATATTTGAACTGGCAGAAGAAAGAATTAGTAAACTTGAAGATATAACTGATAGAGATTATGCAAGTCAAAGAGGAAAGAGAAAAAGAATGAAGAAAAATGAATAGAGCCCCACAGATGTGTGGTACACCATCAAGTGCACCAACATATGCATAATGAGAGTACCGGAATGAGAGGAAAGAGAGAGAAAGGAGTAGAAAAATATTTGGAGAAATAATGGCTAAAAACTTACCAAATATATTGGAAAACAGTAACCTACATTCAGGAAGCTCAATAAGCTCCAGGTGGAATAAATACACAGAGATTCACAAACAGACATGTCATAGTAAATATGGTGAATTCACAGAAAAATCTTGAAAGCGGCAAGAAAACAACAACTCAAGACTTACAAGGGAATTCCAACACGATTAACAACTGGCTTCTCAGTAGAAATGACAGAGGCCAGAAAGATAACATATTCAAAGTGTTTAAGGGGGAAAAAAAAAACAACTTTCAACCAGGAATCCTATATCCAACAACGCCTTCAAAAAAAAAAAAAATCAGACAGTTTATTGCTAGCTGACCCACCTTAAAAGAAATACTGAAGGAAGTTCTTTGGGTTGAAAACAAGTGAGTTCAGATGATAATTTAAATTCACACACACTCGCTCACACACAGACACACAAACCAAAGAACACTGTTACAGGTAGTTACATAATTATACAAAACAGAATAAAAGCATATTTTCCTTCTTTCTTCTCAGATGTAAAAGGCAATCATATAAAATCATATGTATTCATATCTAATATAATGATGGAGGAGCCCTAGTGGTGCAATGGTTATGTGCTTGGCTGCTAACCA
>NW_004449339.1:0-1279 GCF_000243295.1 Trichechus manatus latirostris
TCACAAGGCTATGAGTTTTGAGTAGGATCTGAAACAAGAAAAAGCCCAGTAGCTAGTTTGGAAAGCAAAAGTAACCTGCATGAGACGTTCGCTCAGACTCCCATGGTCTCCTATTGCTTTACTTCTTCTGTTTCTTCCCATATGGGCAATTCTCAATGACCAAATGACAGTGGAAGAGAAAACATGGGCTAGTTTAAAAAATAATTTGCATGTTATGTTGGCAGCAGCCGGAAGTGAATAACCACTGTATTAAACTCATCTCAAAAGTTGCCCTAAAGTTAGTGTTGAAGGAAAACTCTCCTAATTAGAAGAACTTCAGAAAATAGTTTTAGTTGTACACTTCTTTTGGAAAATGAGATAGTTTGAGATCCAGATGTATGCTACTTCTTGGACAAGGCTACTGGTTTGGTTGATTGATCAGGGTCGGAGAAAAATAAGATTCTAAAATTATTAATATGAAATTTTGGGGAGGCTTACGTGGCTGAACTTCTCAGAAAGGGAATGAAAAAGAAAAGAGAATGAAGATAGTCATGCCAGTGTAAAAACCCATTAGAGGTTGTTCACAGTACAAGGACTGGATGACTCCATCTGTTATTGTAAGCCAACCTCTTTACCCACCTATCGTAGTACAGCTTAATAATTCTTCAAAAAGTGGGCATGGCAGCTTAGATAAAGTCTCTGCATAGGATCAACAACATGGATTTCCTCTCACCGGCACTGATCAGGTTACAATCACTGCTGAGTGTCCAAGCTGTCAAAGCAAAGGTGAAAGCTCAGCCACTATATCGTACCATATGTTACCATTCTTTGAGAGTGCTTGGTGTACACCTTTTGGCCTGTTGAAGAAAGTGAAAACCTTCTATTATTCAAGGGTTAGAGATTTATCTTCATAGAGATATATGAATACATATACTGGATATTTACATATCTTTCCTAGCTATAGTGATCTACTAGAACCATGATTCACAGTGTCTTAGGCTGGGTTCTCTAGAAAAGAAAAACAAGTAAGGCATATAAATATATATAGAGAGATTTATATCACGAAACAGCTCATGCGATCGTACAGGATGGAACTTCCCAAGTCTGTGGATTAGGATAGAAGCTTCTTCCGATTTATGTAGCCACAGGGCCCGGCGAACCCAAGACTGGCAGTTTGGAGAGCAGGGTTCTGCTCACAGACTGTGAAGATTGACGAATTCCAAGATCGGCAGATAAGCTGAGAGCTCAAGTCCCAAGAACCGGAGGTCAGACCAACAGGAGGCAGCCGTAGGATCCAGAG
>NW_004449340.1:0-1301 GCF_000243295.1 Trichechus manatus latirostris
TTCTAGCCTCCTAGACTGTGAGAGAAGAAATTTCTGTTTGTTAAAGCCATCCACTTGTGGTATTTCTGTTATAGCAGCACTAGATAACTAAGACATCTGTGAAAGTGTTTTGCAGTCCATTTGCATTCAGCACCTCCTGGATGCTATAGAAATAAAATGATGTATACGTGTGTAGAAATACAACTCCCATTCCAGGGAAGCTCAGAGTTAAGTGTAGTGGGAGAGATACCTAATGTCCTTGTCAGTGCTTGACTAGAAGGTGAGAATAGGGAGCTCTGGAAGCTCAGAAGAGGATACCTTCACCCAGTCTAGCCAGGACTGGTGACCTTGCTGATAGTAGGCTATCTTGAACAGGATACTTTGTTCCAACAGAGGAAGAGGGATGGGCCAGCTTGATAATTCTGGGTGTCTGGAAATATTGTTTCAAGTCCACCCAGAGGCACCTTGGAAGAAAGGCCTGGCCATCTCCTTCTGAAAAATCAGCCATTAAAAACTCTATGGAAAAGAGTTCTACTCCGATACACATGGGGTCGCCATGAGTCTGAGTCGACTCTGTAGGAAACGGATTAGTTGGTTGGCTGGAAATGGTGAGGACTTGGGAGGATGGATTGGAGTCCTTGAGGGGAAGGAGAGGTGTGAGCCCTCATCTGTCTCACAGGTTTGCCTGCAGCAGCCCTGTTGCCAGGCAACGTTGTTCTCTGGACCAGTCCTGTTTTCTCCACATAAAACTTTGGTTGGTGTGGAGGACGGCAGCACAGGATCTTCTGAAACTGTCAGACTGAGACTTGATCCATTCAGCCACTTCGACTGGAAGACTATCTGAAAGAGAGTCTCTGTTCCTTTTCAGGTAGAAATAAGGTATGCATAGTTGGCATGGAGGGAGCACACTGGCTGCTTGTTATTTCTGGGACCCCTTGCATGACATGCAGACTCCTAGCATCACCTGTCAGATATGGCGTTTTTTGTTTCATTAAAAATAAAACAGAAAGCCCTTTAAGCAATGGCTTTAAAGAACATCTGGAAAATAACCCTTCCTGCTTTCCCAGGGAAGATGTCACAATGTCCAAGGCAGGACTGAAGAAAGAATTTTTGAAGCAGTTAAGAGAAGAAAACTAATCAGGCTTCAGGGAAGTTGGCATAAGAAGCGAGAGAAAAATAACCCCAAACCAGAAAACAGGTCTGTCTCCAGAAACATAATTCTGGTAGCTGTTTCCAGTTGGTCTTGCCTGATTTGTTTTGTCCAAATCAGCTATTCTGTAGAAGGAAACAGTGACAAATACCTTTCTTTTTTTTTTTTTTTT
>NW_004449341.1:0-1301 GCF_000243295.1 Trichechus manatus latirostris
TAACCAAACATGTTGTGAGGTGCCATCAAGTGGATTTTGGCTGATAGTGACCTCATTTTACAGAGTAGACTGCCCCCTAGGGTTTCCTAGGCTGTAATCTTTACAGGAGCAGATCTCCAGGCCTTTCTCCCTGCAGAGACAGCTTCTTCCCGAGGCAAAAGTAACAACCCTCTTGGGTAGAAAGCCACCTTGGAGGTCCCTCAAGTAGTTTCTTCAAAGAACTAGTGAAAAGGTAACAACTCTTCAGGGCTCTGAAAACAACCTCTCAGGCTGTTTTTTCCAAAGACCCAAGACAAAAGGCCACATAAAGGAACTCATTGCACCACAGATACATAAAAAAATTGTTGTGCTGACAAATGTATGGAGAAAACGACTCACTGAGTTGGAAAAATAAATTGAAGTGCAAATAGATTTATACAACTATTGAACTTAAAAACATTTAAATATATGCCTTCCACTTTTGGTAAAGATGGACTCATGAAAACCAAACCAGTTGTATGTCAAGTCAATTCAATTCCTACTCACCCTATAGGACAGAGTAGAAGGGTTCCCAAGGGGCCAATGGTGGATTCTAAGGGCAGGCCTTTTGTTTGCGAGCCGAGCTCTTAACCAGTGGACCTCCAGGGCTCCAATGATGGACTAGCAGGGACCAAATTTTCCCTTCTGCCTGAAATACACTCTCTAAACAAACAAAACCAAGAAAACCAAACCTTTTGCCATCGAGTCAGATTCCGACTCATAGCGAACCTACAGAACAGAATAGAACTGCCCCCTAGGGTTTCCAAGGCTGTAATCTTTACGGAAGCTGATTGACACATCTTTCTCCCTCTTCCACATCTTTCTCCCGTGGAGCGCCTGGTGGGTTCAAACTGCCGACTTTCGGATTAGCAGTCGAGCGCGCTTAAGCGCTGTTGCAACGGGGCTCCTGAGCAAGAAAAGACGAATTTTAGGAAACACCGGTTTTCAAAACACTGGAAATCAGGCAACAAGGGGGAGAAATCCTTGTAAAACAGGTAACAAACAAGGTGAGCCCTAAGATTGCCCCAGCATACTGCCTTTTCTGCAACTACTCTTCCAGTCTGTATGATAGAAATACTTGCAAAAGTGGCCAAAGATATGCGTACAGGAATGATGAAGGTGTTCAATAAATAGTAGGACAAGTAAACAACGAGAAAAGCTTGTTTAATGATGACGATTTTATTCTTTCAATCATTTCCGCGTTCCCAGACGTATCCCTGATTTGTTCTCCATGGCTCTACTGAGAGGACCTTGGATTAGCTCCTCCGGTCGTGGAGAAGACA
>NW_004449342.1:0-1301 GCF_000243295.1 Trichechus manatus latirostris
AAGGAAAAGATTAGTCCAAAGGACTAATGGGCCACAGCTACCAAGGCCTCCACCGGACTGAGTCCAGTGCAGCTAGATGGTGCCCAGCTATCACCACTGACTGCTCTGACCGGGATCACAACAGAGGGTCCTGGACAGACCTGGAAAAGGATGTAGAACAAAATTCTAACTCACAAAAAAAACACCAGATTTAGTGGCCTGACAGACTGGAGAAACCCTGAGAGTATGGCCCCCTACACCCTTTTAGCTCAGTGGTGAAGTCACTCCCAGGGTTCACCGTTCAGCCAAGGATTGGACAGCCTCATAAAACAAAACGGGACTAATGAGGCACAGCAGTTCAGGGACAAGGACTAGAAGGCAGGAGGAGACCGGAAAGCTGGTGATAGGGAACCCAATGTTGAGAAGGGACAGTGTTGACATGTCATGGGGTTGTTAACCATTGTCATCAGGCAATATGTGTACTAACTGTTTAATGAGAAACTATTTGTTCTGAAAATGTTCATGTAAGGTACAAAAAAAAAAAAAAGAATTATCTGTGTGAGATCAAATTGACAATAGCCACTCAAAAGGTTTGATGGGAAGCCTAGGGAGTAGTGAGTTGAAGATAATGGTGATGGAATAATTTGGAAAAGGAAGAATGCAATCAATGTCACTGAATTGTACATGTAGAAACTTTTGAAATGGTGTAACTTTGACTATGTATATTTTCACCAAAACAAAGGTCCTCCAGGGTTGAGAAGGGAAAGTGTTGACATGTCATGGAGTTGTTAACCAATGTCATAAAACAACATGTGTACTGACTGTTTAATGAGAAACTATTTGTTCTGTAAGCCTTTGTCTAAAGTACAAAAAAAATTTTTTTTTAATTAAAAAAAAAGAGAATCAGTACACTATGGAAAGGATTTTTAACAAATATAGAGGGAAAAAAATTAACCAGAATTGGTAACTTTTTTTGCCAAAAACAACTTCGGCAAACACAGTTGCTTGACTACCCAACAGTCATTCACTCTGTGTGTGTGTGTGTGCCAATAGAAACTAAATTTTGTACATCCGGACTTCTGGCAAAATGGCGCTCTAGGCGGAAGCACCATGCTGTCACTCCACAGCAAAGATCCAAAAAACTAAGCCGAACAGAGAAAACAACAATCCTGAAACCATAAAACATCAAATGAAGAGGTAAAGAACTCAGCCAAGCACCAAATGGAGTGAGAAAACTGACAGAGAACAGAGTGCGAAGAGATTCGTGAAGAGGTCCCCTATCAGCTAACACAGTGCGGATCCGCCATCTTGGACTCCTATCG
>NW_004449343.1:0-1286 GCF_000243295.1 Trichechus manatus latirostris
AGTTAACACCACTACTACTAAAGGTATTTCAGAACATAGAAAAGGATGGAATACTCCTAAACTCATTCTATGAAGCCAGCATAACCCTGATACCAAAACCAGGTAAAGACACCACAAAAAAAAAAGTTACAGACAAATATCCCTCATGAACATTGATGCAAAAATCCTCAATAAAATTCTAGCCAATAGAATTCAGCAACATATCAAAAAAAAAAAAAAAATTCTCCATGATCAAGTGGGATTTATACGAGGTATGCACGCATGGTTCAACATTAGAAGAACAATCGATCTAATCATCACATAAATAAAACAAAAGAGAAGAACCACATAATTTTATCAACCAACGTAGAAAACGCATTTGAAAAAGTCCACCAACCATTCATGATAAAAATCCTCAACAAAATAGAAATAGAAGGAAAATTCCTCAATATAATTAAGGGCATTTATACAAAGCCAACAGCCAACACCATCCTAAATGGAGAGAGTTTGAAAGCATTCCCTTGAGAAAGGGAACCAGACAAGGATGCATTATCACCACTCTTATTCAATGTTGTGCTGGAGGTACTAGCCAGAGCAATTAGGCTAGAAAAAGAAATAAAGGGTATCCAAACCTGTAAGGAAGAAGTCAAAGTATTTCTGTTTTCAGATGATATGATCTTATACACAGAAAACCCCAAAGAATCCACAAGAAAACTACTGGAACAAATAGAACATTTCAGCAAAGTTTAAACATCCAAAAATCAGCTGGATTCCTTTACATCAACAAAGAGAATCTCAAAGAGGAAATCACCAGATCAATACCATTTACAATAGCCCCTAAGAAGACAAAATACTTAGGAGTAAATCTAACAAGAGACGTAAAACACCTATACAATGAAAACTGCAAGACGCTACTGCAAGAAGCCAAAAGAGATCTGCGTAATTTGAAAAACAAACCTTGCACATGGATAGGAAGACTCAGCATTGTGAAAATGTCAATTCTACCCAAAGCAATCTAGAGATAAAATGCAATCCTGATCCAAATTCCAATGGCATTTTTTTTTATATTTTATTGTACTTCAGGTGAAGGCTTACAGAACAAATAGTTTCTCATGAAACTGTAGCACACATGTTGTTTTATGACATTGCTTAACAACCCCACAAAATATTAACCCTCTAAATTCTCAACCTTTTTTTTTTTTGTGAAAATACGCATAGCCAAAGATACACCGTTTCAAAAATTTCTACATACACAGTTCAGTGACATTGACTACGCTCTTCCAATTGTGCTGTTATTCTCACTTAAG
>NW_004449344.1:0-1300 GCF_000243295.1 Trichechus manatus latirostris
CGTCTAGTTCTTCTGGTCTCAGGCTGATGAAGTCTCTGGTTTATGTGGCCCTTTCTGTCTCTTGGGCTAATACTTTCCTTGTGTCTTTGGTATTCTTCATTCTCCTTTACTCCAGGTGGTTGGACCAATTGATGCATCTTAGATGGCTGCTTGCAAGCTTCTAAGACACCAGATGACACTCACCAAAGTAGGATGCAGAACATTTTCTTAATAAGCTTTGTCATGCCAGTTGACCTAGACATCCCTTGAAATCATGGTCCACAGATCCCTACCCCTGCTATTCTGTCTCTCAAAGTGATTGTATGCAGGAAACTTCTTAGCTTTGGTTTAGTCCCGTTGTGCTGACTTCCCCTGTAGTGTGTGCTGTCCTTCCCTTCACCTAGGATAATTATTATCTACTATCTACTTAGTAAATAACCCTCCCCGTCCCTCCTCAACCTTGTAACCATCAAAGAATGTTTTCTTCTGTGTTTAAACCTTTTTCTTGAGTTCTTATAATAGTGTTCTTATTCTATATTTGTCCTTCTGTGACTGACTAAATTCACCCCGCGTAATGAGTTTCAGCTTTCTCCATGTTAAAAGATGTTTCACAGCTTCATTGTTGTTCTTTATCATTGTACAGTATTCCATTGTGTGGATATACCATAGTTTGTTTATCCATTCGTCCATTGATGGGCATCTATGTTGTTTCCATCTTTTCACTATTGTGAACAGTGCTGAGATGAATGTGGATGTGCATATATCTATTCGAGTGATGGCTCTTATTTCTCTAGGATATATTCCAAGGAGCGGGATAGTTGAATCTTACGGTAATTCTATTTCTAGCTTTTTAAGGAAGCGCCAAATTGATTTCCTATGTGGTTGTACCGATTTACATTCCCACCAACAGTGTATAAGCGTTCCAGTCCCTCCAGAACCTCTCCAGCATTTATTATTTTGTGTTTTTTGGATTAGTTCTACCCTTGTTGGGGTGAGATGATATCTCATTGTAGTTTTGATCTGCATGTCTCTAATGGCTAATGATCGTGAGCATTTCTTCATGTGTCTGTTTAGCCACTTGAATATCTTCTTTGGGGAAGTGCCTGTTCATATCCTTTAACCATTTCTTCATTGGGTTATTTCTCTTTTTGCTGTTGAGGTTTTGCAGTATCGTGTAGAATTTAGAGACTAGCCACTAATTGGATTTGTTGTAGCCAAAACATTTTTTCCCAGTCTGTAGGTTGTCTTTTGACTCTTTTGGTGAAGTCTTTTGATGAGCATAAGTGTTTGATTTTTAGGAGCTCCCAGTTATCTAGTCTCT
>NW_004449345.1:0-1241 GCF_000243295.1 Trichechus manatus latirostris
GTCAAAACAGCCTGGTACTGGTACAACGACAGATACATTGACCAATGGAACAGAATTGAGAACCCAGATGTAAATCCATCCACCGATGGTCACCTGATCTTCCACAAGGGCCCAAAGTCCATCAAATGGGGAAAAGACAGTCTTTTTAACAAATCGTGCTGGCAAAACTGGATGTCCATCTGCAAATAAACCACACAGGACCCATACCTCACACAGTATAAAAAACTAATTCAAGATGGATCAAAGACCTAAATATAAAGCCAAAAACTATAAAGTTCATAGAAGAAAAAATAAGACCAATGCTACAGGCCCTAATACACAGCATTAATAGGATACAAACCGTAACCATCAACAAACAAACAAACCCCAGAAGATAAGCTAGATAACTGGGATCTTCTAAAAATTAAACACCTATGCTCTTCAAAAGACTTCACCAAGAGTAAAAAGAGAACCTATAGACTGTAAAAAAAAATTTGGACAGTGCAAGTCAGACAAAGTTCTAGTCTCTATAATCTACAAGAAAATCCAACACCTCTACAACAAAAATACAAATAATCCAGTTAAAAAATGGGTAAAGGAAATGAACAGACACTTCACCAAATAAGACATTCAAGTGGCTAACAGACACATGAGGAAATGCTCGTGATCACTAGCAATTAGAGAAATGCAAACTAAAACCACAGTGAGATACCATCTCATCCTGGCATTACTGGTAAGAATCAAAAACACTGGAAATTACAAATGTTGGAGAGGCTGCGGGGAGACGGGAACTCTTATGCATCACTGGTGGAAGTGCAATATGGTACAACCATTCTAGAAAACAATCTGGTGCTTCGTTAGAAAGCTAGAAATAGAAATAGCGTATGATCCAGCAATCCCATGCCTAGGAATATATCCTAGAGAAATAAGAGCTGTCACACGAATAGACATATGCATACCCACGTTCATTGCAGCAGTATGCACAATAGCAAAAAGATGGAAACAACCTAGATGCCTATCAACAGACGAATGGATAAACAAACTATGGTACATACACACAATGGAGTATTATACCATGATAAAGAACAATGATGAATCTGTGAAGCATCTCATAACATGGATGAAACTTGAGGACATTTATGGTGAGTGAAGTAAGTCAATCACAAAAGGACAAATATTGTATGAGACCTCTATTGTAAAAACTCATGAAAAAGTTTACACACAAAAAGTAACAATCTTTGTGGTTATGAGAGATGGGGGTG
>NW_004449346.1:0-1300 GCF_000243295.1 Trichechus manatus latirostris
AAACCTCCCAGCCATGCTTCTGAATAGATGATAGCTGCTCAGAGCAGCTGGCAGGCTGGCTGGGAGGTTTAATGTACCTTGGGAGAGATCTAAGCCTGAACCCTGCTGGGGGTGGGGAGGCAGAGCTGGGGAGATGGTGTAAACAGGGAGCTTGGGGAGCAGATCAAGGGGAACCAGGGGCTTCTGTGTGTTCCTACAGAACCAGACCCAAGTCCTCCCAGTCAAGGCTGGCTCACCCTTGCCTGAAAGTTAAAAGTCCCCAAGAAAGATGGAAAGATGTCCTAGACACATCCACAGGGTTAAGGAAACATATGTTACCTCAGTAACCTCAATCATGACCCCAGCTCTTCTAATAATTCACTGTTTGGCCAGTTTCCCCAACTGTAAGATGGGGTGTCTTAGGCTGGGTTCTCTAAAGAAGCAAAACTAGTGAAGCATATATATAGAGAGAGAGAGAAAGAGAGAGATTTATTTCAAGGAAATGGCTCACGCAGTCATGGAGGCTAGCAAGCCCCAAATCTATGGGTTAGGCGGCAGGTTGGAGGCTTCTCCTGACTCACATGGTTTCAGGGGTTGATGAGCCCCAAATCGGCAGGTCAGATGGCAGGCTGCTGGCTCACGGGGCTGCGGGAGCTGGCGAATCCCAAAATCTGCAGATCAGGCCGCAGGCCATTGGCTCATGTCCCAAGAACTGGAGGTCAGATGACGACGAGTCAGATGCAGGATCCAGAGAGAGAGCTTTGCCAGAACATCCATATATATTGGATGCAGGCCACAGCCCCAAGGAAACACCCCTTACATCAGATCACAAAATGGAGGATAATTACATAATACTGAGAATCATGGCCTAGCCAAGTTAACACATAACATTAACTATCACATGGGGTTACCCCTAAACAAAGACCCCCCCCCATCTCCCAGTTTGTCTTACTGTAGTGGCTTGCATGTGACTACAACGCTGGAAGTTGTGCCATCAGTATTTCAAATACCAGCAGGACCACCCATGGTGGACTGGTCTCAGTGGAGCTTCCAGACTAAGACAGACTAGGAAGAAAGGCCTAGTGATCTACTTCTGAAAATTAGCCAATGAAAACCTTATGGATCACAACAGAACACTGTCCAATGTGCTTGCTTTGGACGTCTCATCAGGAGGGATCAATGGCTAGAGGAAGCCATCATGTTTGGTGAAGTAGAGGGCCAACGAGGGCAAAGGAGACACTCAGTGAAATCGTTTGGCACAATAAACACAATGATGGATTGGCACAGTAACCACATGCTGACCACAATCGTGAGGATAATG
>NW_004449347.1:0-1300 GCF_000243295.1 Trichechus manatus latirostris
GTGGGTAAGGCACTAATTTTGCAGGCTTGCCCTCTCCTAAAAGACACTCACTACCTTCTCTTTGGAAACCATGGACCCAGCTAACATGGCAGCTCCCAGTGCCTGGAGACCCTACCCTTTCCCTCTACACTTCTGAAAAGTGCCCCTCCTCATTTCTGTACATGGATTTCAAGTTCTGGCCCCTCTTCCTCCATGAAATGTGGCTGAGTTACCTAACCCAACGCTTTCTACAGCTCCATTTGCCACCCACACTTCTGTTACAAGAGCTGAAAAATGCATTATGACAGATCACCAAGGAGCAATCAGTATCCTGGAGATGTCAGTCAAACAGCACCATGATCTGAAGTTGATGAATGAAGGCAGCAAAGTAAAGGCAGACTCACTGTGCAGCTTGTGAGAGTATCAAGTGCTCCTGCAATGGGTCAAAGGGAGGGAGCTCAAAGTGATCAAAAGAATAAATACGAAACAAGCAAACCAGTCACCACTGAGTTGATTCTGACTCCTGGTGAACCCATGTGTGTTAGAGTAGAACTGTGGTGCAAAGGATTTTCAATGGATGATTTTTTTTTTCAGAAGCAGATCACCAGACTTTTCTTCTGAGGTATCTCTGAGTGGATACGAACCTCCGACCTTCCAATTAGTAGCCCAGCACTTAACCGTTCACACTACCCAGGGATGATCAAAAGAATAAAGGGGTAATAACACTACGTGTGCAAAAGCCTCAGGATGGTGCGTGGCCTAGAGGATACGTTCAACACGCAGTGTTTTCATCCCCACTCTCAAATCATATCAAACATTCAAAAATTTCCAGTATAAAAAAGTGATGTTTGAAGTCTAAGAAAATCATGCCACAAATGGGAAAAATGAATATGGATTTATTCAACATATCACAGGAAACTAGAATCAGGAGTGTTCCTTGATGTTTAAAGGAGGCATTATAAATAAAGCATGGTATTAGCACTAAAGCTATTCCATTATAATTTGATGTCACCTATGGGACAGTCCCAAACCATGAATTCAAAACAAAGTGTCACCCCAAGGTTCTAGTAAGCTGTTATTCACTCGATAGCTAGCATAGCGTTTTCCACAAAAAAAATACTATATTGATTTCTATTTTGCCTTATTTCTCGGTATCCCCATGCACTGTTCCAATCTGAGACACATGTGAGCCATACCACTAAAGGACTTTATCAGCATGCAGGCTGGAGGAAAATGAGGACTGTTTCTTAACTGAATGGGAGGAGGGGCAACAGAACCCCACTTTCAAAAAGTATTGTGGTTATATCTATTTTTAATGCTT
>NW_004449348.1:0-1299 GCF_000243295.1 Trichechus manatus latirostris
TTCCCTTTGAGCCCTGTGCAATCAGGACATAAAGGTAAAACGATCTGTATCATCACTTTGAATAGCTCAGGACCATTCTGATTGCCTAGCGGGAGAGGGGGACTGCACAGAGGGTTTGAGCACTCAGATGGGCTGTTACGGAAAAGGGCGACGTGTATCCTAGCTCTGTTGGTTCTTTGAAAATCAAGAAGTCTGATAATGCACCCTAGGGAAGCAGCTGTGCTTGGCCTCTCCGGCAGATGAGCTTAATCCTTGCCATCACAGTGATTTCAGACACTCTGACTTTCTGAAAATGAAATTGTGTTTAAAAGAACAGGCTCTTGTTATCTGTCACTTTTCTCCCAAAGAACAGCAAGAAAAGATGCTGTCTTTGAAGGGGGATTTTGATGTTTACTGTCCCTGAACATGTTTGGAAACATAGGACTAACGCCACAGATGCTGGTCATTTTCCTCCAAGGTATGGTGTCTGCAGTTCTGGAAGCTGCCATCTTGAATCTGAGTCTCCTCACAAGAGGGCTTTCCCCAGGCAGGGACCACTGGGAACATGAGTAATAATAAGCAATCCCATTTTTGGATGCTTTTTTTTAAAAAAAAAAATAAAACAGAACTCCCTGTTAAGTTAGCAGCATAAATATTTTTAGTGGACCTTGTTGTTGTTGGTTGCCATCAAGTTGATCCCAACTCATGGTGACCCCGTGTGTGCAGAGTAGAACTGCTCCACAGGGTTTTCAAGACTGCGACTTTTCAGAAGAAGATTTCCTAGGCCTTTCTTCTACGGTGCCTCTGGGTGAGTTTGAACCCCCAATCTTTTAGCTAGGAGTTGAGTGTTTATCCATTTTCACCATTAGGGATGCCCATTAAGAATGTTGAAGAAAAGATGCAGTTTAGAGAAAGACTGAAAGAAGTATAAATGACACTTTAGACATTAAATCTTCTTGCTTTCACTTATAAATCACCTTTTGATTGAACTTTTGGTTTCCTTTCTATTTCTAGTAAAACTTTGACTTTCTCTTGCTACAGGCTTTGGAAAAATGTACACTGATGACACAGTCCCAGTTAGTCACTTGTAGTTTGTGTTTCAAAAGCCCTCTCACACTTACTTCAGCTGCTATTGAAAGTTACCCATGTCAGAGTTTCTTCTTACTGGTTTTCATGCTCACTTAATTAGCTTTCCCCACTATGCAAGAGGAAAGAATCTCCTATTTTTATGAGACTTAATCTCTTGCTTTCCTCTATGCGAGAGGAATTAATCTCATTTTTATCTGCTCTTTATGTACCATATTTCTTTATTTTTCCAAG
>NW_004449349.1:0-1297 GCF_000243295.1 Trichechus manatus latirostris
AAGGTATGTTTTTCCACTTAAATGCAGGTCTCTTTTGGTTTCTTGCAGTAGTGTCTTGTAGTTTTCATTGTATAGATCTTTTATGTCTCTGGTTAGATTTATTCCTAAGTATTTTATCTTCTTGGTGGCTATTGCAAACAGTATTGATTTGGTGATTTCCTCTTTGAGTTTCTCTTTGTTGGTATAAAGGAATCCAACTGATTTTTGTATGTTTAACTTGTATCATGAAACTTTGCTGAAATCTTCTATTAGTTCCAGGAGTTTTCTTGTGTATTCTTTGGGGTTTTCTGTGTATAAGATTGTCTTAGTCATCTAGTGCTACTCTAACAGAAATACCACAAGTGGATGGCTTTAGCGAAGAGAAGTTTATTCTCTTCCAGTCCAGTAGGCTACAAGTCCAAATTCAGGGCGTCAGCTCCAGGGAAACGCTTTGTTCGTCAGCTCTGGGGGAAGGTCTGTGTCATCAGTCTTCCCTCGGTCTGGGAGCTTCTCTGCACAGGAACCTCAGGTCCAAAGGATGCACTCTGCTCCCAGCACTGCTTTCTTGGTGGCATGAGGTTCCCATGTATCTCTGCTCACTTCTTTCTTTTATATCTCAAAAGAGATTGCATTAAGGCACTATCTAATCTTGTCAACCTCATCAGTATAACCTCATCACAATGATAGAATTTACGACACATAAGGAGATCACATATGATCTCATCATAGTTATAAGAGTTTACAACATATAAGGAAATCACATCAGATAACACAATCATACGATACTGGGAATCATGACCTAGCCAAGTTGCTACACACGTTTTTTGGGGGACACAATTCAATCCATGACAAAGATCATATAATCTGGAAACAGAGATACTTTGATTTCTTCCCTATCAATTTGGTTGGCCTTTATTTCTTTTTCTAACCTAATTGGTCTGCCTAGGACCTCCAGCACAATGCTGAATAAGAGTGGTGACAAAGGGGATCCTTGTCTGGTTCCCATTCTCAAAGGGAATGCTTTCAAAGTACCCCCATTTAGGATGATGTTGGCTTTTGGCTTGTATAAATGCCCTTAATTATACTGAGGAAGTTCCCTTCTATACCTATTTTGTTGAGAGTTTTTATCATGAATGGGTGTTGGACTTTGTCAAATGCCTTTTCTGCAGCGATTGATAAGATTTTGTGGTTCTTGTTTTTTGTTTTATTTATGTGATGAATTACGTTGATTGTTTTTCTAATGTTGAACCATCCCTGCATACCTGGTATAAATCCCACTTGATCATGGTGAATTATTTTTTTGATATGTTGCTGAATT
>NW_004449350.1:0-1299 GCF_000243295.1 Trichechus manatus latirostris
CTGCATACCTGGTATGAATCCCACTTGGTCATGGTAAGTTATTTTTTTGTTACGTTGTAGAATTCTATTGGCTAGAATTTTGTTGAGGATCTTTGCATCTGTGTTCATGAGTGATATTGATCAGCAATTTTCTTTTTTTGTGGTGTCTTTACCTGGTTTTTGTATCAGGGTTATGCTGGCTTCATAGATTGAGTTTGGGAGTATTCTATCCTTCTCTGTGCTCTGAAATACCTTTAGTAGTAGTAGTGATATCTCTTCTCTGAAAGTTTAGTAGAATTCTCCAGTGAAACCATCTGGGCCAGGGTTTTTTTTTTGTTGTTGTTGGGAGTTTTTTAATTTCCTTTTCACTGTCTTCTTTTGTTATAGGTTCATTTAGTTGTTCTACCTCTGTTTGTGTTAGTTTAGGTAGGTAGTGAGTTTTGAGATTTGTCCGTTTCCTCTAGGTTTTCAAATTTGTTAGAGTACAATTTTTCCTAGTATTCTGTTATGATTCTTTTAATTTCAGTTATATCTGTTGTGATTGTGCCCATCTCATTCCTTATTCGGGTTATTTGCTTCATCTCCTGTTTTTCTTTTGTCAGTTTGGCCAGTGGTTTATCGATGTTGTTTGTGTTTTCAAAGAACCAGCTTTTGATCTTGTTAACTCTTTCAATTGTTTTCCTATTTCATTTAATTCTGCTCTAATTTTTATTATTTGCTTTCTTCTGGTGCCCAAGGACTTCTTTTGCTGCTCTCTTTCTGTTTGTTCGAGTTGCAGAATTAATGTTTTGATTCTGGCCCTTTGTTCTTTTTGAATGTGTGCCTTTATTGCTATAAATTGACCTCTGAGCACTGCTTTTGCTGTGTCCCAAATGTTCTGGTAGGATGAGTTTTCATTCTCGTTTGATTCTATGAATTTCTTTATTCCATCCGTAATTTCTTCTATAACCCAGTAGTTTTTGAGCAAGGTGTTGTTCAGTTTTAATGTGTTTGATTTTTTTCCTTGCTGTTTCTGTTTTTGATTTCTACTTTTATGGCTTTAAGGTCAGAAAAGATGCTTTATAATATTTTAGTGCTTTGGATTCTGTTAAGGCTTGCCTTATGGCCTAATATGTGGTCTATTCTGGAGAAGGTTCTATGTGCGTTGGAGAAGAAAGTATACTTGGCTGCTGTTGGATGGAGTGTTCTGTGTATGTCTGTGAGATCAAGTTTGTTGATAGTGACATTTAGATCTTCCGTGTCTTTATTGAGCTTCTTTCTAGATGTTCTGTCCTTCACCGAAAGTGGTTCGTTGAAGTCTCCTACTATTATTATGGAGCT
>NW_004449351.1:0-1281 GCF_000243295.1 Trichechus manatus latirostris
AACATAAACTCACCGCCCCCCTAAGCTTCCTACCTAATCTTTTGAGTTGCTGTTGTCAATTTGATCCCATACAGTTAGTTCTTTAAAAAAGCACAATGCTCAAGGCAGAGAGTCTTTACTGATTAAGCTAAACTATTGTTTGGTTTAAAGAAGACTTTAGGGGATATTTTTGGTTTAAGGTTTAAAGATTATTTCAGGGCAATTGTTTCAGGGGTTCATCCAACTTCAATGAATCCAGAAAGTCTGGATTCCATGAGAATTTAATTCTGTTCTGCAGTTCCCCCCTTTCTGATCAGGATTCTTCTATAGACTCTTTGATCAAAATGTTCATTAATAATAGCCAGGCACCGTCCAGTTCTTCTGGTCTCATGGCAAAGGAGGTAGTTGTTCATGGAGGCAATTAGCCACACATTCCAACTCCTCCTCCTGAGTCTTGAAAGATTTTGATGGAGGTTTTCCACACATGGGGTTGCCATGAGTTGGGGGTCAAGTCAAAGGCAACTGGTTGGTTCTGGCATAGAAGGAGAGAGGGCCTTCTAAGCAGAGGAAAGAGCCCATGCCAAGCGAGGCATGAGGAGAAAGTTGGATACATTTAGAAGCCATGAGACTGGAGCACAGAACGGGAGAGGGACCAGGAGAGATAAACACAGAGAGGTCAACAATATAATTTGTGAAGGGCCAAGGAGTTTGCTGTGTGGGTGGTGGGCCATGAAGGAGAGGTGGAAGGAGGTGTGGGGCAGAGGCACATTCGAGTGTTAAAAAAAAACACTTGTGAAATTAAAGGTCTCAAGAAACTGTCAACCAAGCAAGGGGTGTGCCAGGAAGAGAGAAGAACTCATTTGTTCATCAACGTTGAGTGTAGAGTCAGTGCCAAAAAGAACATTGTATGAGGTTCTTTGTGTGTGTGTGTGTGTGTGTGGTAAGTATACATATAGTAAAACGTTCACCATTTCAACAGTTTTTACATGTACAACTCAGTAATATTAATTATGTTCATCATGTGCAACCATTGCTGCTATCCATTTCCACATTTTTTTTATCACCCTTAACAGAAGTTTGGGAGTCTCTAGGTGGTGCAAATGGTTAACACACTTGGCTGCTAACCAGAATGTTGCTGGTTAGAGTCCACCTAGAGGTGTCTCAGAAGAAAGTTCTGGTGATCTACTTCCAAAAATCAGCCATTGAAAGCCCTAAGGAGTATGAGACTACTATTATAAAAAAGTCTAGAAAAGGTTTTCACACAGACATAAATGTTCTTTGATGGTTACCAGGGATTGGGGG
>NW_004449352.1:0-1273 GCF_000243295.1 Trichechus manatus latirostris
TAACCACAACCATTTGCAAAGCAATCTGGCAATATCTATTAAAAGTTAAAATACACATACCCTTTGACCTAGCTCCTTCTCTCCTAGGAATCTATCCTATAAAAATAAAAGCATCAGTGCATGAACACGTTCATTTGCAGCACTTTTTATTGTCACGAAAAGGCTACAAGAAGTGTGAAAAGCAATTTGCTTAGAAACATATGAGTCCAGTTTTGTAAAATATAAAATAATTTTGTAAAACATTATATGTATGTAACTATGGAGTCCCTGTCTGGAGCTCTGGTGGCACAGTGGTTACAAGCTCGGCTGCTAACCAAAAGGTTGGCAGTTCAAATGCACTAGGCACTCCTGGGAAACCCTATGGGGCAGTTCCGCTCTGTCCTATAGGGTCACCATGAGTCAAAATCGACTGAACAGCAACCAGTTTGGTTTTTTTTTTGGTATGAAGTCACTAGATGGTGCAAATTATTAATGTGCTTGACTGCTAAGTGAAGGTTAGAGGTTCGAGTCCACCCAGAGGTACCTCAAAAACGAAGCCCTGGCAATCTACTTCCAAAAAGTCAGCCATTGAAATCTCTACAGAGTACAGTTTTGCTCTGACACACATGGGGTCCCCATGAGTTGGAATCCACTCCGGCAACTGGGACTGGGATGTAAAACTCTACGTTTGCCTCTGGTCAAAAGCTGTGGAAAGGACACATCTCTAGCTGTTATCCTTGGATGCTCTTGGAGAGCTGGAAGAGTCAAGGGGGAGAAGGTTGATTAACACGAAGAAACAAAAGCTAGATGGTGATGATGATGATTTCACCATGAGCGTAGAAGGTCGCTATGAGTCGGAATCAACTCGATGGCAATGTTTTTTTTGTTTTTGTTTTTTGTTTTTTTTTTAGTTCATAGATTACTTTGCAATTAGATTTTTATTTTTAGGAGATACATGAGTTGAACCCTAGAGTCGGGTGAAGAGCTTCTGCACACATGTACAGGTTATGTGGCAGCCGATGAAAACTAAAAAAAAAAAAAAACCCTAGCCTTGAGTCAATTCAGACTCATAGCCACCTTATGGACGTAGTAGAACTGCCCTGCAGGTTTCCAAGGCTGCAATCTTTATGGAAGCAGATTGCCACATCTTTCTCCTGCAGAGCAGCTGGTGACTTCCCGGTTAGCAGCTGAGCGCTTTAACCACTGTGCCACCAGAGCTCCTTGAAAACTCTATACAGCACAGTTAAAAGTGTCATCCTTACCCCAAATGTGCACACATGGCCGGCAAAGTTAC
>NW_004449353.1:0-1298 GCF_000243295.1 Trichechus manatus latirostris
TGATAAGGCTGATACACCCAAACACTAGGGTAGATATGGAACCACTGAAACTCTCATCCAATGATGATGGATAGGTAAAATTGTAAAAAAAACTTTTGAAAAATAATATTCAGTTTCTAATAAACTTATAATATTTCTATGATATTCCCATCCAGTTGTAAAACGTAAAATATGCATATTTATGTGTGTAATCAACGTGTTTTTATAAAAATATTTGCATTTTTACTTGTAATTAAAATTACAAAATTAACATTTTATCATAAAAAATTTGTTATTAAATGGTTTCCATATAACCAATTTCAATAACTTCATACCAGTAGTGTATGTCTTAGTTACCTAGAACTGCTGTACCAAAATTACCACAAGTAGGTTACTTTGAAGAACAAACATTTATTATTTCAGAGTTCTGGAGGCTAAAAGTCCAAACCACAATCTCAGCTGTGTTGATTCCTTCTTTTGCAGTGCCCTGGGTGTTCTTTGGTTCTTGGAGTTCCTTCCCTTGTAGAGGATATTCATGTCATCTTCTTACCCCTATAAGTGTGTTTCTGTTTTGGTTTTTTTATAACTCAGAAGCGATTAGGTTTAGGATCCACCCTTCACAGGTATCATCTCATTAATGTAAGAAAAGAAAATTCTGTTTCCAAACAGATTTACATACACAGGTACAAGAGCCAGGAATTTAACACCTATATTGAAGAGACACAATTCAATCCATAACAGAGTATGTGGAAAATAATTTTCAAAAGCACTTTCTTTAAAACTTTTGAATATGTTGATATTGAAATTATTTTACTTTTAATATAATGCAATAATACCTTCATACTTAGATTTTTCCATATTATGGATAATTTCATTAAAGATTCTCAGATTTCTTCTTACTATCCTATGGGGTTAAACTGGCATTAAATTTGATCCTAACTCAATTGACTTCATACTTGAGAGGTGGAGGCCACTATTGCTTTAAGAATATTGTCTGGAATCTCAACATAACTAGTCAAGAAGGAATTTATCATGAGAAAAAAATTGTTCTATATTTGTTGCTGTTATGTTCCATCGAGTTGGTTCCAACTCATAGTGACCCTATGGACAACAGAACAAAACACTGCCTGGTACTGTGCCATCCTCAAAATCGTTGTTGTTTGAGCCCATTGTTGCAGCCACTGTGTTAATCCATCTCATTGAGGGCCTTCCTCTTTTTCACCACCCTCTACTTTACCAAGCATGATGTTATTCTCTCTGCAGAGACAGGTCCTCCTGATATCATGTCCAAAGTGCCTGGGATAAAGTCTCACCAGCCT
>NW_004449354.1:0-1298 GCF_000243295.1 Trichechus manatus latirostris
TGATCTGAAAGAAAGCTGTACACTGAATGATTAGGAGGAAGCAGGCGACATTGTGCTTAAACTTTAACTGCAAGTGAGGTAAACAATGATTTGTGGTTGATATCATTCTTCTTCTAGAAAATTTTTAACTGACATAGCTTGCTGTTTAAGGCCTTTTTTGTCCCTAGCTGGTCTCACAGTGACACTTTCCAAGGAAGGTTGTTGTGAAAATGAACAAATATGTGTAAAGCATTTAACACGAATGGTAAGAACTCTAACATGAGTTAGATATTTTTCTCATTGTCTTTTTAACTTTTCATTTTAAAGTTTTTTTTTTTTTAATTAAAAATATTTAACTGGTAAGAGTATAATATTGCTGTTTTAAACTTTGTAAATACAGGTGCTTTTTCAAAATATTCTTATAAATCTGTACTTTTTTGCTTAGGTCTTAAGGGTCTGTGATTATTTCCATTTTTATCATGAAATTCTGTGTAGAACTATTTTTTGGTAGAATCTTGGACATTGTTTAACACTTTTTCAAGAAACTAAAGTTGATTTACTTTAAACCCTTCATAGCTAAAATCAAGGTGAAAAGTTTTGCCTTGGGTTATTAACATTTCAAAACAGCTTCTCAGTGACCACTAAAGGTATTTTTTTAGTCCTTATTAAGTGAATTTGAAAATTAACATCTAAAATTCTTTTTAAAATTCAGATAATTACAGAGGATTTAGTTTCTGGTCTAATAAAAATATTGATTTCCCTTTTTAATTTTTATGTATTTTATAAAATGGAATATATGCATTATAAAAAGTTAGAAGACACAGATAAACAAAAATGAAATAAAAATATCGCTATTTGCACCATATATGTATGTGGTGTGTGTTGTTTGTATTTATATTTATATCCTGACACCTATTTGCTGATTCTAAATATATACTTCAGTATATTTTAACCAAAATAAGAATATACCATTACTTGCTTTATTCAGGTCATAATCTCTACTTTTTCATATCGAATTTCATAGTATCTAATTCTTTCCATATTTAAGTTTCACCATTATTCCAAAAATAAGTTTTCCAATTGCTTGTTCCAAACTAGGACCACCTCTGCATTTGGTTCAATCTTTTCCAAGCCAGTATAGCTGCCCCTCACATTTTTTAATTCTCCTTGATATTGAGTATTGACATTTTAAATAAAGCTTTTACATCACTCTTTTAAGTGAATCCAGTGGAATAAAAATACAGCAATCTAACATGTTACATCTTTGACTTTAAAAAATGTATAATAAACTCTAAAAGTCCAAAATTCCATTTTTATTT
>NW_004449355.1:0-1298 GCF_000243295.1 Trichechus manatus latirostris
CATCTATCTGTCTATCTATCTATCTGCCTATCTACCTACCTACCTACCTATCTGTTTATCTACTTTCTTGATTTGGATTCTGGTGCGTGTAATTTGTGAAAAAATAAAAAGCTTTACATTTATGATTTGTGTACTTTTGTTTGTATCCATAATACTTCAATAAAAAGTTAAAAATTACTTTGAAAAATTACAGAAGTAACACACACTCCAAAAATTAAAAGAAAAAAACTACAAACCAACTATAAATCCATCCAACTGTTCAGGGTTAATCTCACATTTTTTGGTCTACATATTTTCTTTTTTTCTATTCATATGTATATACATAGATTTTAACAGAATATATTATCATAATGTGACAGTGTTTAATAATTTTTTCACTTCATAACATTTTGTGAAAAACATTTTTACCTGAAAATAATTATACCTCTAAAAACAGCATTTTAATGAGTTTCTGTATATGGTGATACTGTGATGCAGTGAATTACTTAATATGGCCCTTCTAGCCATGGTCTTTTTAACTGCCACAAAATGACTGGGTGGGACTATGCAAATGAGGAGCTTGTGGCCCACCAAGGGGATTGGATAACTTGCTAATAATGTTATTAAGGCGCCTGGCACACTTGTGGAGCCCTGGCAGCACAGTGGTTAAGAACAACAGCTGCTAGCCAAAAGGTTGGCAGTTCAAATCTATCAGCCACTCCTTGGAAAACATATGGGGCAGTTCTACTCTGCCCTATAGGGTTGCTATGTGTCGGGATCAACTCGATGGCAACGAGTTTGTCTTGGTTTTGGTTTTGACACCCTTGCGGGGAGTGGGACCATGCAAATAAGGCATAAGGAACCCTAATGAGGGGATTTGTCCATTTTGCCAACCCACTAGGCTTAAAAGAGAGCCAATCCCAGAGCAGAGGCGGGCCTGACTACCACTAAGAAGAGTCGGGAGCGGAGTGCATCCTGAGACTCTTTTAGACCAGGAGACAGAGAGACAGAGCTGTAACACTGACCACAGCAGGATGGCAAGAAGCAGTGGCAGAGAAACGGCAGCAGCAGAGGCAGCAGAACCAGGAGACCAGCAGGAGACTGCACAGTGAGCTTTCCAGCCCAAGGAGCAAGAGAGCTAAGTGCCTTTGGGCAGGAGGCTTGCTGGTGGAGTGGCGTGCTTCTGGGCACTTACTAGTGGAGCTAAAGAGATTTGTAACACTTGCATAAGCAGGGCAGAGGCTGGGCAGAGGAGCCAAGGGGCTGAAGGCCTGAGAGAGGCCTGCTTGTAGGTATGGCTGAGAAGAGGCTGTCCTAAC
>NW_004449356.1:0-1298 GCF_000243295.1 Trichechus manatus latirostris
CATTTTATGATAATGTAATGATCTTACCTTATTTTTAGTCAGTGAATCAACATTTCTTTAAACTCAGTAGAGTCACCTTCTGTAGACTTTTGCATCCCCAAAGCTTCAACTGGAATTCTTTTATGACAGGTCATTTAGGAAACTTCCTTTCTTGTAGTGTGTCTGGAATGGTGGGAATGCCTGAATCATCTTCTGTCACAACATGGTAATATCGGAGTATCTTCTGGCTGTACACAAGGAGTCTTCACAAGGATCTTCTCACCTGTGAGGTTTCCCATCCATCCACCTGGCCACTCTGGCATTCTCATGGGGGTCTTCATGTCTGTTGGCTCTTCTGCTGGGACTATTTTTAGTACAATCCCTCAGATGTTTCTTGATGCCCCTCAGAGACTCTGGCTTCTTCTATCTGGGAGCACTACCAAGTTTCTTGTTGACTGTTGGTGATCTGATTGCATAATTCATTGTGGAGTTTTTAAAAATTTTAATATCACTGCTGTCATAGGGGATGGTTTGACTTCCATGATGATCTCATCAGTTTCCTTCCTGTTGAGCTTACTAAGGAATCTGGTTTTTGCAGGGGTTGGAGCAAGATGCAGCATAAGCAGTCCATGCCCCAAGTCCCCCACAACTATAATGAAATAAAACAAGCTAATATTAGAAAATAAAATACCCTCAAAATTCCAGACAGCCGAAAAAAGAGTGGAGGACCAAAGGCAACTCTAAATCAAGTAAAGGTAATACACTGACTGTGGAAGAGCAGAGGTTCACAGAGCATCTCCACCCCACTCTCCTCCCAGGCACTGCACAGCCAACTTGGGATGGTGATGGCCAGTACAGAGTGCAGTGAGACTTGGAGCTTTCAAACATTCAAGTATCAGTTGGGGCCATGCAGGCATGGAAGCCTAGGAAAGTGGTCCTAGGAAAGGGTGCCTTGGTGCACTGATAGTTCGGTGCCCTGGAAGTCCCAGGAGAGAACGGCATGCAGCACAGAGTGACACCAGGGCTCTACAGGCAGCCAGCCACTCCAGAAGGCACTGATAGCAGAGAAGCTGCCACTTTCAGACATAAGGGGGAACAAGGCACATGTCACGTCTGAGGCCATGTGGTTCCTGGGAGGGAGCAGTGTGTGACACACAGTGACACCGGGACTCTATAGGCAGCCAGCCACATGTAAGGGTACCACGGGCAGAGAAGACTCCGAGCACAAACCTAAAACTGGGTGTCTAAGGAAACTCTTTCTCTGCAGCTCATTAGAGGGTTCCTTCCTATCCTGCTAGCATACAAGCTGGAAAAAGCAA
>NW_004449357.1:0-1241 GCF_000243295.1 Trichechus manatus latirostris
ATGGAGTGTTCTATATATGTCTATGATGTCCAGTTGGCTGATTGTGCCCTTTATGTCTTCTGTATCTTTGCTGAGTTTCTTCTTAGTTGTTCTGTCCTTTACTGAGAGTGGTGTGTTGAAGTCTCCTACTGTTATTGTGGAATTGTCAATTTCTCTTTTCAGTGTTGTTAGAGTTTATGTATTTTGGAGCCCTGTCATTGGGTGCGTAGATGTTTATTATGATTATGTCTTCATGATGGATTGTCCCCTTAATCACTATATAGTGCCCTTCTTTGTCTTTTATGGTGGATTTTGTTTTAAAGTCTGTTTTATCTGAGATTAGTATTGCCACTTATGCTCTTTTTTGGTAGTTGTTAGCTTGATATATATTTTTTCAACCTTTGACATTTAATAAACTCACATCTTTGATTCTAAGGTGTGTCTCTTGTAGACAGCATATTGATGGGTCTTGTTTTCTTATCCATTCTGTCACTCTCCATCTCTTTATGGGTGCATTGAGTTTGTTTACATTCAGTGTAATTATTGATAGATATGAGTTTGTTGCTTTCATTTTGTAGTGCTTTTCTTTTTGTGGTGCTGATGTTTTCTTTGTTATTCTTACTCTCCCGTGCTCAGTTACTTTTGTTTGTGGATTTTTTTTTCATTTCTTTCGTTTCTGTTGGTTTTGTTTTTGCTGAGACTTTATATTTTTCCCCTTTATTCTTATGAGTATGTTTATTAATTTCTTTGTGGTTAACATAAATTTTACCCTTATCTTTCTAAGTTTGAAGCAGTCTATCATTACTTGGTATCACCCTGCCTTCCTCTCCATTAAAAGGTTCTATCCCTATGCTGTTTATTCCCTCTTTTATTGTTTTGATGTTGTGGTCATTTACTGATTAACCGCTCTGATTTCCTGTTGTATTTCTTTTGGTTTTGGATAGTCCTTGAGAGTTCATTTCCTAGATTGGTATCTGGCTGGTATGATCCTGCGTCCTAGATTCTGCCTGTGAGCTGAAGTTTGTTGTTCTCAGATCTAAGAACTCCCTTTAATAATTCTTGTAAGTTTTGTTGGCTTTTACATATTCCCTAAATTTCTGTTTATCTGGAAATGACCTAATTTCACCATCATATTTGAACGAGAGTTTTGCAAAATATATTATCCTTGGCTGGCAATTTTTTTCTTTCAAGATTTTATATATGTCATCCCATTGCCTTCTTGCCTGCATGGTTTCTGCCGAATAATCTGAGCTTAGTCTTAT
>NW_004449358.1:0-1297 GCF_000243295.1 Trichechus manatus latirostris
AAACTGCCAGCCTCCTGGTTAGCAGCTGTAGCTCTTAACCATTACACTACCAGGGTTTCCACCCAGGGTCTAGGGTTGTATTATTTTGCACTCTCCATAGCACTATATGAGGCAGCTTGTTTCTTTATAGCCTTGACAATAGAACATGTCAATTCTTTGAATTTGTGAAAATTTGATAATGGTACCTGACTCCAAGTATTTTTTAGAACACTTTTTTTTTTTTTTGGGGGGGGGGTAAGTATAACATAAATATAATAGACTGCAAAAATTTAAAATGTAGAGCTTAAAAAATTTTACAAAGTGAACAATCCCAGGTAACCCCCACCCAGATTAAGATATGGCATCCCAAAGCCTCCTTCGTGACCCTCTGAGCAGTTACCTCACCCAAAGAGCAGTGCAGTTTTAATTTTTCTGTACTCATAAGTTGGCTAGGTGGCGGAAGTGGTTTTAGATCAGCTGCTAACCTAAAGGCTAGCAATTTAAAACCGCCCAAAGGCTCTGCAGAAGAAAAGCCTGGCAAACTGCTTTGGTAAAGATTACAGCCAAGAAAACCCTACGGAGTAATTGTACTCTGTAACACACAGGGTTACCATGAACCGGAATAGACTCAATGACAATGGGGTTGGGATGGTTTTGGGGGTGTTTTTGAGCATCTTTTCGTATGTTTAAGGACCACATGATTTTCTTTTTTTGTGAACTGATGGTTCATATCCTTTGCCCATTATGGTTTTTGTTTTTTTATTTTCAAATTTTTATAGCTCATTAATGGGTCTTTGACTCTAATATAAATTGCAGCTTTTTTTCCTGCCATATGTTTATTGACTTGAAATATTTTTCTGCAATGCAAATAGTTTAAACAGTTTTTTATATCAAAATTCCTTTTATTGCTTCTGGATTTTGTCATATTTAGAAAAGGCTTCCATACTCCCAAGTTATAGAGGAACTTTCCTGTTTTCTGTTATTCCTGTATGGTTTTATTTTGTTTATATTTAGGTCTCTAATCCACTTGGAAGGAGCCCTGGTGGTGCAATGGTTAAGCGCTCGGCTGCTAACCAAAAAGTCATCGGTTTGAACTCACCAGCAGCTCCGAAGGAGAAAAGACCCAGTGATCTGCTTCCATAAAGATTACAGCCTCGTAAACCCTATGGGACAATTCTACTCTGTCCTTCAAGGTTGCTATGAGTTGGAATTGACTCAAGGCACACAACAACAATCCATTTGGAGGTTTTATTCTTGTGTACAGTGTGAGATATGGACCTGATTTTATCTTTTCCCAATTGTTCCAACACTATTTATA
>NW_004449359.1:0-1296 GCF_000243295.1 Trichechus manatus latirostris
CAGTTGAACAGCTTCAGGCTAGTTTTCTCTTAAATCCAGAGAAATACACTGATGAACTTGCTACTCAGCCAAGGCGACTGCTTAACACACTCAGGTATAGCCTATAATAGAAATTTAGGATTCCAGCTAAGCTACTTGTTTTTATCCTCTGAGGAGAATGGTATCTGAACAAACGGAGAATAAAGAGCAAGGAGGAATAAAATACTGCAGGTCCACAGTGCTATGTATCCCAGAAGCTCTGAAAACTGGAAATATTTTCACAAGTTTGGTATTAAACTCATGAGACCTGAATTTATATGAGGCTCTTAATAGTCTTTATCCCTAATGTGAATATTCATACTTTTTCCAGTAGAAACAGTAATGGGTTTAATTATGGGGCACTGCTCCATAGCCTGTTGGTATATATTTTACTTAGGTGCCACTGTCTTTTTAAACGTGAAAATTTCTGAATTACCACACACATTGCCCATAAGGATTTCAGATTAGGAATTGTGGGTCTATATTACTTCAAAATATATTATGCATAAAAACTAAATTCCAAATATTCTTCTATTGTGTTATATCTGTTTAGAAGAGAACTATTAATTGGATTAGATTGCTTTTAGTATTGTTTTTATTAAAAAATGAAACTTTATGTATAAAGCAGCCTTATCCAAAAAAATAACATATACCATTAGGGTACCTCTTAAAAAAAAATAATTGAGGAATAGACCTAGGTGCAATAAGCTGCTGTACCTTTGTTAAGAGATAGTTTAGCATGGCAGTAAAGAACTGATTTGAATCCTGGCTGTGTATCTTAACTAGCTGTCAGACCTTGTGCATGTTACTTAACCAGTCTGTGCCTCAGTTCCCTTATCTGTAAACAGTGGTGATAATAATACATACCTCATGGGATTATTGTGAGAATTTTGTATACACAAAATGCATTTTGTTTAAAACCTGGCACATGGTAAATACTATGTAAGTATTAACTGCTATTAACAGTAGTATTTATAAGATCAAAATATTTGTGATAATGAAAAGAGTAAATTTTGTTTTCAGTTATAAGTTTAGGTAATACGTTTCAAATTTGCAACTTAATGTTTTAAAAATTAAAGAAATGAAGTTATGATATCCTATAAATGAATTCATTCCTATATAGAAAGATTTTTTTATTATTTACTTTCAAAACTACAACAAATCAAATGAAAATTTTTATTATAGGGAACTCAACCCTATGTATGAAGGATACCTACAGCATGATGCACAGGAAGTGTTACAGTGTATTTTGGGAAACATTCAAGAAACATGCCAACT
>NW_004449360.1:0-1296 GCF_000243295.1 Trichechus manatus latirostris
AACAACAATAATATTTTAATAAACTCTCCTACCAGGCATAGAAATCTGTATTGCACATTTCGAAAGTGCTGGGAGGTTATGGTAATCTACGGTACTCAGGGATTGCTCAGGGTCCTGGGAGTGCCATCTAAGCTGAGGCCTTTCTTCTGAGGCACCTCTGGGTGGAATTGAATTGCCGTCCTTTTGGTTAATAGCTAAATGTGTTAACTGTTTACACCACCCAGGGACTCCAATAAACTGTGAAGTGCTGTGCTTTCTTATTAGTCCAGCCACATGATGTGAGTGTAGCATTCTGAGTTTTTTCAAACATAAGCCCAGGCTGGGTCCAGGAAAAGAACTGATAGCAAAGGGCTTTAACCTTGGTGGGAATTTGAGAACTGGCCTCAATGTCCAGGTAACAGGGGTCCAGAGTTAAGTGTAAAGAGCCGGGGAAAGGAAGGCACGTATTGGGCAGAAGCAGTGCTTTGCCCTCTTCCCTGGCTTAATGCTTCCACTCTGGGTGAGGAGGCTGAAGACAGCAATGCAAAGAAAAATGCATTTCTACACATTCCAGCTACTCTTGGCAGTGCTACAATTTCTCCACTTAACCCTCTCCTGCCCTCTCTCTCCTGCCGTCTAACCCACCAGCACACTGCAGTCTTGGTGGCTCTCCTACAATGAAAACCCTGTACCATGCCCACTTCTGCACTTAGCTCTGCAACAGCTCCCCACGGCCCTCAGTTATCAGCAAAGTTGCCACAAGCTTCTGTGTTCTGGCCCCTGCTCACCCTCAGCAGGCCCTTCCCAATCCTCAGAACCCCAGGTTCCTGTCTTGTGCAACTATTTCCAAACATAAGCGCTATTTCCTCCCACCAACACCAAACACCAGAGCTTCCAGAAAATTCTAAGTGCAGATCAGCTCTGGCTGTGTCCCTGCCTGCTTGGCATAAGCACCCAGCCACTTGGAGATGCAGACGAGACTGCCCTGTGCTCTGTGGGGTAGTGATGGCAGAAGCCATGAAGAGTCCGAGAGGGTTTGAAAAGGAGATGGGATCTCAAAATAGAAGTAGCTATAAGCTCAATGAGATCAGTGTGATCTGAGGGAAGAAGGCCGACGCTGTGCCTTTTACGTCACCATCTCTGGTGGTCTCCACTTTCTTTGGTGTGCCAGGGGACCAGCTTCCAAACTGGACTCCTTGCCCAGCACGGTGCTAAGTGTTTCAATTGGAGAATCTGTCAATGATCCCACGAGGGAGGCATTATCACTATCCCCATTGCACAGGTGGGGAAACTGAAGCATGAAAAGTTAAGTCTCTC
>NW_004449361.1:0-1296 GCF_000243295.1 Trichechus manatus latirostris
GTGCTTTACTTATTCGGGGCTTCTTCCCTTTCCATATAAAGTCAATGATTAGTTTTTCCATCTCTTTGAAGAATGTTGTTGGTATTTGGATCGGGATTGCGTTGTATTTGTGAATTGCTTTGGGTAGAATTGTCATTTTCACAATGTTGAGTCTGCCTATCCATGAGCATGGTATGTTTTTCCACTTTATTTCTTTTTCTAGCCTAATTGCTCTGGCCAGGACCTCCAGCACAATGTTGAATAAGAGTGGTGATGAAGGGTATCCTTGTATACTTCCCATTCTGAAGGAGAAGGCTTTCAGACTCTCTCCTTTTAGGATAATGTTGGCTATTTGGCTTTGTATAACTGCCCTTAATTATATTGAGGAATTTCCCTTCTATTCTTATTTCACTGAGAGTTTGTATCATGAATGGGTGTTGGACTTTGTCAAATGCCTTTTCTGCATCAATTGATAGGATCATGCTGTTCTTGTCTTGTGTTTTATTTATGTGATGGATTACATTGATTGTTTTTCTAATGTCAAACCATCTCTGCATACCTGGTATAGATCCCACTTGGTCATAGTGAATTATTTTTTTGATATGTTGTTGAATTCTATTGGATAGGATTTTGTTGAGGATTTTTGCGTCTATGTTCATGAGGGAAATTTGTCTGTAATTTTGTTTCTTTTTTTTTTTTTTGTGGTGTTTTTACCTAGTTTTGGTATTGGGGTTATGCTGGCTTCATAGAATGAGTTTGGGAGTATTTTATCCTTTTCTATACTGTGAAATGCCTTTAGTAGTAGTGGTGTTAATTCGTCTCTGAAAGTTTGGTAGAATTCCCCAGTGAAACCATCTGGACCAGGGCTTTTTTTGTTGTTGGGAGTTTTTTAATTACTTTTTCAATCTCTTCTTTTGTTATGGGTTTATTTATTTGTTCTACCTCTGTTTGTGTTAGTTTAGGTAGGCAGTGTGTTTCTAGAAATTTGTCCACTTCCTCTAGGTTATCAAATTTTTTAGAGTACAATTTTTCATAGTATTCTGTTACGATTCTTTTAATTTCAGTTGGATCTGTTGTGATATCACCCATCTTATTTCTTATTTGGGATCTTTGCTTCCTCTCCAGTTTTTCTTTTGTCTGTTTGGCCAGTGGTTTATTGATTTTGTTGATCTTTTCAAAGAACCAGCTTTTGCTCTTGTTAACTGTTTCAATTGTTTTTTTATTCTCTATTTCATTTAATTCTGCTCTAATTCTTATTATTTCCTTTCTTCTGGTGCCCAAGGGCTTCTTTTACTGCTCTCTTTCTACTTGTTCCAG
>NW_004449362.1:0-1288 GCF_000243295.1 Trichechus manatus latirostris
TGTTGGATTCATAGAATGAGTTTGGGAGTATTCCATCCTTTTCTATGCTCTGAAATACCTTTAGTAGTAGTGGTGTTAACTCATCTCTGAAAGTTTGGTAGAATTCTCCAGTGAAACCGTCCAGGCCAGGGCTTTTTTTTGTTGGGATTTTTAAAATTACCTTTTCAATATCTTGTTTTGTTACAGGTTTATTTAGTTGTTCTACCTCTGTTTGTGTTAGTTTAGGTAAGTAGTGTGTTTATAGAAATTTGTCCATTTCCTCTAGGTTTTAGAATTTGTTAGAGTACAGTTTTTTGTAGTATTCTGTTCTGATTCTTTTAATGTCAGCTGGGTCTGTTGTGATATTGCCCATCTCATTTCTTATTCTAGTTATTTGCATCCTCTCCTGTTTTTCTTTTGTCAGTTTGGCCAATAGCTTATCAACTTTGTTGATCTTTTCAGAGAACCAGCTTTTGGTCTTGTTAACTCTTTCAATTGTTTTTCTATTCTCTATTTCATTTAATTCTGCTCTATTTTTTATTATTTGTTTTCTTCTTGTGCCTGAGGGTTTGTTTTGCTATTCTCTTTCTATTTGTTTGAGTTGTAGTGTTAATGTTTTGATTTTGGCCCTTTCTTCTTTCTGGATGTGTGCATTTATTGCTATAAACTGACCTCTGAGCACTACTTTTGCTGTGTCCCAAAGACTCTGATAGGATGTGTTTTCAGTCTCATTTGAGTCTGTGAATTTCTCTATTCCATCCTTAATTCTTTATAACCCAGTAGTTTTTGAGCAAAGTGTTGTTCAGTTTTCATGTGTTTGATTTTTTTTCCTTGCTTTTTCTGTTATTGATTTCCACTTTTATGGCTTTATGGTCAGAAAACATGCTTTGTAATATTTTGATGCTTTGGATTCTGTTAAGGCTTGCTTTATGGAGAATGTTCCATGCACATTGGAAAAGAAAGATTTACTTGTCTGTTGTTGGTTGGAGTGTTCTGTATATGTCTATGAGGTCAAGTTGGTTGATTGTGGCATTTAAATTTTCCATGTCCTTATTGAGCTTCTTTCTGAATGTTCTGTCCTTCACCAAAAGTGGTGTGTTGAAGTCTCCTACTATTATTGTGGAGCTGTCTATCTCCGTTTTCAAGGCTGTTAGAGTTTGTTTTATGTATGCTGGAGCCCTGTCGTTGGGTGTGTAAATATTTATTATGGTTATGTCCTCCTGATATATTGACCCTTTAATCATTATATAGTGTCCTTCCTTATCCTTTGTGGTGGATTTTACTTTAAAGTCTATTTTGTCAGAGATTA
>NW_004449363.1:0-1293 GCF_000243295.1 Trichechus manatus latirostris
CCCAAAAGAAAATCACCAAGGCATATCATATTCACACTCGCCAAAACCAAAGACAAACAAAGAATCCTGAGAGCAGCCCGTAAAAAACAAGAAGTCACATACAGAGAAGAAACAATAAGACCAAGCTTAGATTATTTGGCAGAAACCATGCAGGCAAGAAGGCAATGGGATGACATATATAAAATCTTGAGAGAAAAAAATTGCCAGCCAAGAATAACATATCCTGCAAAACTCTCATTGAAATTTGATGGTGAAATTAGGTCATTTCCAGATAAACAGAAATTAAGTGAATAAGTAAAACTCAAACCAAACTTACAAGAATTATTAAAGGGAATTCTTCGATCTGAGGACAAACAGCTTCAGCTCACAGGCAGAACCTAGGACACAGGATTGTACCAGCCAGGTACTAAACTAGGAAATGAACTCTCAAAGACTATCCAAAACCAAAAGAAATACAACAGGGAATCAGAGTAGTTAATCAGTAAAGGACAACAACATCCAAACAATAAAAGAGGGAATAAACAGCATAGGTATAGAAACTTCTAATGAAAAGGAGGCAAGGTGATACCAAGTAACTGTTCAAACTTAGAAAGATAAGGGTAAAATTCACGGTAACCACAAAGAAAGTTAACAAACATACTCATAAAAATAAAGAGGAAAAACATAAAGTCTCAGCAAAAACAAAACCTACAAAAACAAAAGAAATGAAAAAAAATCCACACACAAAAGTAACTCAGCACAAGAGGGTAGGAAGAACAAAGTAAACGTCAGCACCACAAAAAAAAGCACTACAAAATGACAGCAACAAACTCAAATCTATCAGTAATTACACTGAATGTAAATGGACTCAATACACCCATAAAGAGACGAGAGTGACAGAATGGATAAGAAAAGAGGATCCATCAATATGCTGTCTACAAGAGACTCACCTTAGAAACAAAGATGTGAATTTATTAAAAGTCAAAGGTTGGAAAAAAATATAACAAGCTAACAACTACAAAAAAAGAGCAGGAGTGGCAAGGCAATTCTAATCTCAGATAAAATAGACTTTAAAATGAAATCTACCATAAAAGACAAAGTAGGACACTATATAATGATTAAGGGGATGATCCAACATGAAGACATAACCATAATAAACATCTATGCATCCAATGAAAGGGCTCAAAATACAAAAAGCAAACTCTAACAACACTGAAAACAAAAATTGACAGTTCCACAATAATAGTAGGAGACTTCAACACACCACTCTCAGTAAAGGACAGAACAACTAAGAAGAAACTCAGCAAAGATACA
>NW_004449364.1:0-1295 GCF_000243295.1 Trichechus manatus latirostris
GATATAGGAAGCTGTCTGACTACTCCGCCATCTTGGCCCTGCCTCTCCAGTACAGAGTTTCTGTGTGGGTGATGAAAACCTTTGGAAATAGGTAGTGGTGATGGTTGTAGAACATGGTGGACGTAATTAATGTCACTGGATGGTACTTAAAAATAGTTAAATGGCATTTTTTGTGTTATATATATTTTATAACAGTAAAAGAAGTTTCCAGACCTTTGGCCTTTAAGTTAAGGGACATTTGGAACTTTAGGGATAACAATGAGAGTTGAAGGAGCCCTTTCAGCTGCTAACAGAAAGGTTGGTGGTTCAAACCTACCCAGTGGCTCCATGGGAGAAAGGCCTGGTGATCTGCTCCTGCAAAGATTACAGCCTAGAAAATCCTGTGGAGCGGTTCTACTCTGTCACCTGGGTCACTATGAGTTGGAATCAACTCGATGGCACTTCACAACAACGAGAGCTGAGGGGCCTTTCTGCTGGTCATTACAGGTGAGTCCCACCCGCGATTCTGTTTGCTGGTTGATGGAGAATGACATGTTCATCCACACCTGGTTCTTTCAGCTGTTTCTTCAGGCTTGAGCCTGGCCAGGTCTGGAGGCCTGTGTCTTTGTCACACTTTCATCCTCGTTCATGAGTAACAGAAGGGAGGACAGAAGAGCGATGCTTCTGTTTTTCTGACAACTCATTCATATTTAAGTCGCTCCCTGAAATTCCCCGGCAGGAGCTGTCCATGGGTCACTGTCACACGCAATTTAAATGTGAGCCTCATGTTTTTCGCTGCTCCATCTCCCATAACACGTCAAGGGCAATTGGCTGCCACTATCCTCTCATCATCTTTGCCAAATCACAAGAATCCCTTGGAAGCAGCTGTAGGTGAGACGACACTCCCCACAGAGTTAATAAGCTGTTCTCATCGTGCGTTCTTTCCCCGCTTGAGCCAGGCAGCTGGCGGCGCCGGCGATGGCAGCAGAAAGAAATATGATGTTCAGCTAATGGCTCGAGAAGGGGAGGGAAGGACTCGGGGTCACCTGTGGCAGATCCTATTTTGAGCAGAGCCAGGGGAGATTAAGGCTGCCGTCCCCTGATTAGCATGGCTGCAAGCCCAGCCCCAGACAAACGCATTGGTCCAGGGAACAGCTTGCATCAGACTTGTCTGTGTTTGCAGCTCACCTTGTAAAATCCCCACCAGCTTTTTGTTTGTCTTGGTGACAGCGTTCTCAAAATAATGCTCGAGCCTGGAAGGTAATTGGTGTTTTGTGTCTCAGGTTAAAGCTCTTTTTCGCAGAGTTCTAGAGCGA
>NW_004449365.1:0-1295 GCF_000243295.1 Trichechus manatus latirostris
TTCCTTAGTAGGCAGCCCAGCTCCTTCTCATAGCATTCCACTGCTTGCAGCACATCTCCATTCTCCTTGTGAATTAATCCTTGGTGATACCAGTAATTTGCTGTATTAAATAAAAGCTGATCTCCAGCTGTGTTCTGCAGTTGGCATTTCATTTTTTCCTTCTCTGCTGATTTTTTGCTTATCTGCAAACCCTCCAAATCATGTTGGACACCAGTATCTTCAGACTTCATGTGATATTCCTGAAAATTGCCATAGCACTGATGGAGTTGCTGCCTCTCAGTGTCGGTGAGCTCCTTACTGAACGCTATCTGGTAACATTCTTCTGCTTCTCTGTACTGACCTCTTTGTGCCAGGAGTTCAGCGAGTTTGGCGTATGCCAAAGGATAATTTAATTCCTTCTCAAGAGCTTTCTTCAAATAGTCTACAGCACATTCCCTTAGTTCTTCAATCTTCTCTCTATTCCCATTAGCTACATATTCTTCTGTATTCTGCATTTGCATGATTTTTTTCCTGTAGCAGCATCCAATCTGGTGGTAGAGGTAACCATTGTTTGGCATGGATTCCAATGCCCTTAGAAACAGTTCAATAGCTTTGTCTAGGTCACCCTTTGTTTTGTAAAATTTGGCTGCACTGCGAAGGACATCTGTTTGAGAAGGAGCTTTCTCCAGGGCCTCTTCAACCAATGGTTCCCCTTCAGCTTCTCTATTCATCTTCTGCAGTTTCAGGGCCAAGAGAACTTTAAGATACTGGCTGTCAGGACTCAGCTCAATGGCCTGCTTCAGAGTATCAACAGGGGACTGCGTCTGTGGTTTCTCATCTAGACAGTACATCGCAATTGCCAGTCCAGAGGAAAATTCTGGGTTGTTGGGTTTCTCTTCTAGAGCCTTCTCAAAACATACCTTCGCCCTTTCATTATGCTTTCCTCCACACTTTAACCGTGTCCACCCTTCCTCACCATCAAGCTCGGGACACTCAATACTGTAAGGATTTGAAAATTTCTCACAGGTTCGTTTCACCTTGTCTACATAATCTTGTGCTTCCGAGAACCTGCCCATGTGATAGTAGACCCAGGCATAGTTTCCCCAGATGACCAGACTTCTGATTTCTGCTTGGTCAGCATGCTCTCGCTGGATTAACTCTTCAGCTTGCTGTAAGCATTCCAGGGCTGTCTCATTTTGACCATCCAGGTGTTTTATGTAGGCCAGCAAATTGTACATTGTAGCTTTGAACTCAGTGTTTAAAAATTCAATTTGGTTACCCACTCTATCTTCTAGATCATATGAGACACTTTCTTC
>NW_004449366.1:0-1295 GCF_000243295.1 Trichechus manatus latirostris
CCTAATCACTGTGCCACCAGGGCCCCAGAGAGATATAGCCTGAGTCTTATTGTCTCCTTAGTAGCCTTGTTTGGCCACTAGGCCTTAATTACATCAACCCAAGAGGAAGTATCAATTTCTATGTTTAAAGTATAATTCTATCCTTTACATTAAATTTCTCCATTTACCACCCCACCACACACACAATGCTATTTACTCACTTGATAAACTGGCTTAATAATGATGTTTACACATCTAGAATCTAAATGAATAGAAATTTTATTCCATCTGAAAGGTAAAACTCTTCTTTGAATTATCTCAGAATGCATCATAGATGTTTACTTTATGATAATAATTAGGTTAAATATTCGACATGGCTCATTGGGTCTTTTTAAAATAACGCATTTAGGGAATTGAAAATTGGTTTTGAGTGATTTCTTCTCCTTAGAGAATTATTATATTTCCTGTTAATCACAAATTTAGGAACCATTGCATAGTTCTTAGGGCTATGAATATTGTGATTCATTTCTTAATTTACCCTGACTCAGATGTCTCTCCAAAGAACTAGACATTTAAATATAAAGTTTTCAGTGGGGATTTCTTAATTAGCTTTTAATAAGAGAAAATATCAGCATCTGCTTTGTTATTCTTTTTATTCTGATAAAGTTGAGAATTATCAATATTAAACCATGCCATTGCCTATTTTCATTCTGAGCTCTCAAGAGTATTTCATTAATTAATAACGCAGGGCTTAGAAACTTGTTTGTAAAAATAAGATTACAATTCCCAGTTCGTACAGTTTGAATGCTTTGAAATTACAGTTCATATGAAATTTATGAAATCTAAGGAATAAAATATTTAAGTAACGGACAGCAGAGACACAGTTTGCATGTTTTGTTATGGAAACAGAGTGGCCCTAACTGCATTTAACTTTAATACAATAGGAGCATGGTACTGTTTCCTTCAGTTATTTACCATAGTGTTGAGCCTCGTCCTGTGTATTACACTGTGTGGGATATTCAATTATCATCTACTCAGCTCCAACTCAGGGTGACCTCATGTGTGTCAGAGTAGAACTGTGCTCCATAGGATTTTCAATGGCTGATTTTTCAGAAGTAGATTGCCAGGCCTTTCTTCTGAGGTACCTCTGGGTGGACTTGAACTCTAACCTTTCAGTTAGCAGCAAAGCACATTCACCATTCACACCACTCAGGGACTCCATTGAAATACTACTCATACCTAAACAGAATTTGATTTCAGTTATAGATTTCTTGTTGTAGGTATCATAGGGTTGGAGTTAACAGATAGCTCAATCT
>NW_004449367.1:0-1239 GCF_000243295.1 Trichechus manatus latirostris
ACTCTTTTTGTGAAGTCTTTTGATGAGCATAAATGTTTGACGTTTAGGAGCTCACATTTATCTGGTCTGTCCTCTGTTGCTTCTGCATTGTTACTTATGGTTCGTATTTTGTTTATGCCATGTATTAGGGCTCCTAGAGTTGTCCCTATTTTTTCTTCCACAAACTTTATCATTTTCGATTTTATATTTAGGTTTTTGATCCATTTTGAGTTAGTTTTTGTGCATGGTGTGAGCTATGGGTCTTGTTTCATTCTTTTGCAGATGGATATCCAGTTATTCCAGCACCACTTGTTAAAGAGACTGTCTTTTCCCCAATTAATGGACTTTGGGCCTTTGTCAAATATCAGCTGCTCATAGGTGGATGAATTTACGGCTGGATATTTAATTCTGTTCCATTGGTCTATGTATCTGTTGTTATACAAGTACCAGGCTCTTTTGACTACCGTGGAGGTATAATAGGTTCTAAAATCAGGTAGTGTGAGGCCTTCCACTTTGTGCTTCTTCTTCAGTAATTCTTTACTTATTCAGGGCCTCTTCTCTTTCCATACGAAGTTGATGATTTGCTTCTACATCTCATAAAAAAATGCTAGTGGAATTTGGATCGGGATTGCATTGTATCTGTAAATTGCTTTGGATGGAATTGACATTTTCACAATGTTGAGTCTACCTATCCATGACCAAGGTATGTTTTTCCACTTATACAGGTCTCTTTTGGTTTTTTGCAGTAGTGCCTTGTAGTTTTCATTGTGTATGTCTTTTATGTCTCTGGTTAGATTTATTCCTAAGTATCTTATCTTCTCGGGGGATATTGTAAATGGTATTGATTTGGTGATTTCCCCTTCGAGGTTCTCTTTTTTGCTGTAAAGGAATCCAACTGATTTTTGTATGTTTATCTTGTACCCTGAAACTTTGCTCAAATCTTCTCTTAGTTCCAGTAGTTTTCTTGTGGATTCTCTGGGGTTTTCTGTGTATAAGACCATATCATGTGCAAATAGAGATACTTTGACTTCTTCCCTACCAATCTGGATGAACTTTATTTCTTTTTCTAGCCTAATTGCTCTGGCTAGAACTTCCAGCACAATGTTGAATAAGAGTGGTGATAAAGGGCATTCTTGTCTGGCTCCCGTTCTCAAGGGGAATACTTTCAAAGTCTCTCCATTTAGGATGATGCTGGCTATTGGCTTTGTATTAATGCCCTTAATTATATTGAGAAATTTCCCTTCTATTCCTATTTTTTTT
>NW_004449368.1:0-1268 GCF_000243295.1 Trichechus manatus latirostris
GTTGTGATCCATAGGTTTCATTGGCTAAGTTTTGGAGTAGATCACCAGGCCTTTCTTCCTAGTCTGTCTTAGTCTAGAAGCTCCTCTGAAACCTGTCCACCATGGGTGACCCTGCTGGCATTTGAAATATTGGTGGCATAGCTTCTAGCATCATAGCAACACTCAAACCACTACAGTAAGACAAACTGACAGTTGGATGGTGGAATTCTTATATAAATGTATTTATATAACTTTATATAAATGCATTTACATTTAAAAAAGTCCTTGTTGGGCTAAATTGTTTTGCCTTTGTGACTCAGGAAATACTGTCACTGTGGTATTGGGTACTGTCCTAAAAAAGCAGATATGTTCTATCTTAGGAAAGCTGGGCACCCCCCATAAAATAAAACATCTGTAGTTCCAGCTCACCAGGAGTTGTTCAGCAGAGGCAAGCCCTGCAGCTGTTGCTTCCTCTCCCACTCTGTAAAAAAGTACAGACCAACCTATGTGCACCATCAAATGCTTCATCTTTCTCTGAGATAATCTTGTCCCCATCTGCTCTTATGTTTGCCTCTCTTTATTCTCCCTTTTCAGAAAATGATGGCAGTAGGAAATTGGAAAATGCACCATTTTCCTGGGGGTTGAATGGAGGCTTGGGGATGTTTTTGTTTAAGCTTCACTAATCTACTCCAAACAGGTGGCCTTAGGCTTTCCCTCCCACATACCTACTCCTGCTCCATCTTGCTTCAGTTTATGTATGTTTATTGTCACCAATTTGCCTGGCCTTTTGCTCTTCCTCCATGTAAAAAGATATTCGTACTAAAAAAAGAAAAGAACTTGGAAAAGTCCTACTGTAGGTGTGGAGGAGGGAGCGGATAATGGCCTTTAATGTCTCCCTACTTGAGACAGGCCAGAAAACAATGCAATCATAACATGGAGCTTTGCAATAGTGAGAAGAATGAGATAGAGAGAGAAGGAGAAGGGCGGCAGAGACTGGGAAACCAAGAGACGGAAATGGATTGTGAAGGCTGCCACGCAAGGTATTAACATGGGAAGGAAGGAAATACTGCTGGCTGCTCAGTATTGACTTTCAGGAATAGTGCAATGCTCCTTTGCAGGGAATAAGGCATGCAATGAAGAAACAAAGGTCAAAGTTGTTCCCCAGAGACAAAGTGAGCCAACCTGAGAAGAAAGCCATCCATCCTCTTTGGCTGTAATGATTTCCAGAAGCCTTAGATGTCTTGCTTTTCTTTTCTTTTTCTTCTTTCCCCCTCCAACCTACCTACAAG
>NW_004449369.1:0-1294 GCF_000243295.1 Trichechus manatus latirostris
TGCAGGAGAAAGATGTGGCAGTCTACTTCCCTAAAGATTACAGCTATGGAAAACCTATGGGACATTTCTACTCTGTCACATGGACTTGCTATGAGTAGAAAATATACCTAACAACCAGAGGTATTTTTCTGCTTTGCAAATATTAAGTTCGAGATGCTGGTGAGATAACCAAATAGATATGTAGCATAGAAAACTGGATACATGAATCTGGAGTTCATAGAAGAGGTCTGGATGGGACATGATTTTCTGAGTCATTAGCACATATGTGATATTTGAAACCATGGTGCTGGATGTGTTCAACCAGGCATGATGTATGAAAAGACCTTACAACAGAGCTTAGTATACAGAACACTCTCGATAAATTTTGGGGGGCATTCAGTAGATATTTTCCTCATTTATTGATTGCAGATTTGTTTGTTTCACCTGCTTTTTTGTTTCATTTGGTTATGTCTGAACAGGCTGGCTGTGCATTCTTTGTTTGCTTGTCTGTAGGCAAGATATGTTTCACCTCCTTCCCCAAGGGCAGGGTGAGGTGCTCAAGTATGGTACAGCAGGGCAGGTCCAGCTGAAGGGGAATTACTGGGCTGGGTTGTTTGTGGCACGCACTAGGGTCAACAGGGTGGGCCGGGAATCTGCAGGGCACAAGCGCAGTGGCTTCCCTGGGAGCATTTATTTTTTTCTTTTAGTTTTCTTTCTTTTTTTTTTTTGCTTTTTTCTATTTCTTTGTTTTGTTTTCTTCTCTCTCTTTTTCTCTGTTTGTCTTTCTTCTTTTCTCAGTTTCTTGTCTCTCTATACTTACCTTCTCTTCCTGTCTCCTGAATACTTGGTGCTTTGTAACATCTCTAAACCTTCCAGCCAGGCTGTACTTTATGGCCTGGGAGCAACTTCCCCAGTCCTCGCAGCCACACCAGTGGGATCCTTGAGCGTTCTCTTTTGTTCTAATTTTTATTTATTAATTTTTTTCTTTTACCCTTTTTCTTCTTTTCTGCATTTCTCAAACTCTCATCTCTCCACTCCAGTGGCAAGCTCCCTTACCTCTCCTTTTTGTTTGTTTGTGTGTAGGTTTTTGGCTCCTATTCCTCTCTCCTCTCCTCTTTCCTATACCCATCTTAGCTCCACACATCACAATCTCTCCCCTCCTTCTTGCCTACCTGTACGGTGCGCTGAACATCTCACAGCCAAGCAGCACAGGTATAGCTTACCAGAACCTGCCCTGCACTGATTGCTGACCTACCCTGTCAGCCCTAGTACCTGCCACAAACAACCCATTCCAGAACTACCCTTCAGCTGGACG
>NW_004449370.1:0-1294 GCF_000243295.1 Trichechus manatus latirostris
ACTGCTCGGGGGCCACCACCAAGCCCGAGCCCTACAAACCCCAGTGTTACTGTTGTTAGTTACCATCCAGTCAGCTTTGACTCGTGGAGACCCCACGCGTTACAAAGTGCAACTTTTCCACAGGGTTTTCTTGGCTATGATCTTAATGGAAGCAGATTGCCAGGCCTTTCTTCTGCGTCTTGCTGGGTGAGTTTAAACCACCAACCTTTAGGATAGCAGCCGAGTGCCAACCAGTCGCACCACCTGTTGCTGTCGTTTGCTGTGGAGTCGATTTCAGCTCCTATCGATCCTACAGGACAGAGTAGAACCGCCCCATGGAGTCTTCTGGGCTGTACTCTTTCTGGGGGCAGATCGCCAGGTCTTTCTCCCAGAGGCATAGAAGAGGAGGGGCAGAGGGGGCACTTGTCCCCGGGTGCAAGTCCAAGCGGGCACCGAATGGGGCACCAATGACATTCGAAGTGCCGCGAATATGAAAGGTGTCTGACTGAGGCAGCTGGACAAGAGGGGGAAGAAAGTGTTAATGCTGACCCTTCGCCGCTATCAGCGTCTATTCATCTTAAAATGGGGGGGGGGCAACTTAGAGATTGCCCCTGGGCGCTCAAATTGGGGCGGAGGTGGGGGTCTTGCAACTTAGAGATTGCCCCGGACACTTGTTACCCTCACTACGTCCCTGCTTTCTCCTGCTGAGCTGCTGGCGGGTTCGAACCACCAACCTTTCACTTAGCAGCCGAGCCCTTAACCACTGTGCCACCAGGGCTCCTTCTTGTACCACCTAGGGACCTTATACACCAATTAACATTTCTTTAAAAATATCCATCCCCCCAACCCAGCAACCTCCGACCCCCACACTCCCGATGGCTCCTCTGAGCCCATTTCTGGGTGCAGCTGCCACCATGGTTTCAAAAGCTCTTTTCAACTTGAACTTCTCCATCGGTGGGCTCCGTGACCGGTCACCAAGGCCCGCTGTCCTGAAGCACAACTCTGCCCCGCCCTCTCCCTAAAGAGACTTCAATAAGGATCTTTACTCCAGTGTATGTTGTATTGCAAGTTCTATTTAAGTCATTACACATATTTACCCTAATTATGTAGTTAGATGTAATTACACTAATTGTATAAACGCACAATAATCGACTAAGATATACTTGAGAGAACAAAAGAAATCGACCCAGAAAACCTTCCCGGACATTAAGGGTGCGGCAAGACTCCCAGGAGGGCAGACGGGGGCTCGTGGGAGCCTTGGGGGCGCCTTCCAGCCCAGCACTTCACCCTGCACACAGTAGGTGCTCAGACATTG
>NW_004449371.1:0-1294 GCF_000243295.1 Trichechus manatus latirostris
ATTGTACTTTAGATGAAGCTTTACAGAACAAACTAGCTTCTCATTCAACAGTTAGTACATAAATTGTTTTATGATATTGGTTAACAACTCCATGACATGTTAACACTCTCCCTTCTTGAACTTGGGTTCCCTATTACCAGCTTTCCTGTCCCCTCCTGCCTTCTAGTCCTTGCCCCTGGGCTGGTATGCTCCTTTAGTCTTGTTTTGTTTTATGGTCCTGTCTAATCTTTGGCTGAAGGGTGAACCTCAGGAGTGACTTCATAACTGAGCTAAAAGGGTGTGTGTGGGCCATACTCTTGGGGTTTCTCCAGTCTCTGTCAGGCCAGTAAGTCTGGTCTTTTTTTGTGAGTTAGAATTTTGTTCCACATTGTTCTCCAGCTCTTTCCTGGACCCTCTATTGTGATCCCTGTCAGAGTAGTCAGCGGTGGTAGCCGGCCACCATTTAGTTGTACTGGATTCAGTCTGGTGGAGGCCGTGGTAGTTGTGGTCCATTAGTCCTTTGGACTAATCTTTCCTTTGTATCTTTAGATTTTTCATTCTCCCTTGCTCCCAATGGGGTGAGACCAGTGGAGTATCTTAGATGGCTGCTCACAGGCTTTTAAGACCCCAGGTGCTACTCACCAAAGTAGAATGTAGAACATTTTCTTTATAAACTATGATATGCTAATTGAGCTAGATGTCCCCACAGTTGAGACCATGGTCCCTGCAGCCCTCAGCCCAGCAATTCAGTCCCTCAGGGAATTTGGATGTGTCTATGGAGCTTCCAAGACCTTGCCTTTACAAAGTGTACTGCCTTTCCCAGTATTGTGTACTGTCTTATCCTTCCCCAGAGTTACCACTTATCTATTGTCTATTTAGTGTTTTTCCATCCCCACCCCTCCCCTCCCTTGTAACCATCGAAGATTGTTTCTTTTTGTGTGTAAATCTTTTCAAGAGTTTTTATAATAAAGGTCTCATACAATATTGGTCCTTTTGTAATAGACTTATTTCAGTCAGTATGATGCCCTCCAGATTCATCCATATTATGAGATGCTTTGCAGAGTCATCATTGCTCTTTATTGTTGCATAGTACTCCATTGTGTGTAAGTACCATAGTTTGTTTATTCATTCACCTGTTGATGGGCATCTAGGTTGTTTCCATCTTTTTGCTATTGTGAAAAATGCTGCAATGAACATGTGTGTGCATGTATCTATTCATGTTATGGCTCTTATTTCTCTAGGATATATTCCTAGAAGTGGGATTGCTGGATCACATGATATTTCTATTTCTTGCTTTCTAGGGAAGTGCCATATT
>NW_004449372.1:0-1294 GCF_000243295.1 Trichechus manatus latirostris
GTCCTTTAACTTTTCACTAGAAAACCCTATTACAAAGCCAAAATAGCGGCGTTTCATAAATTCACGTGCCATTCATTTTTTTCCTAAATTAATTCATTGCATTAAAGAATTTCATTTAGCCTCAAAGCTATCACCAGCTTTATTGTGATCTTCAGGGCTTGAGATATAGGGATTTTTTCCCACCATTTTTTTTAGCCAAATATGCATAAACTACAAGTTGAGAAAAAATTGCTTTGCTATAAAGTTCAAAACAATAAATAGCATAAGAGTAATCGTGTCATTCCTGGCATATTTTACAATTTGATAAACTAAACTATTAACTCAATGTTTAACTATACATTCAGACTAATTCATATTCTAGAATTTTTCTCAATTTTTGCTCTAGGTAAAATTTTGGAAGCCCTCATAGTGAACATCTTCATGAGGTTTCCTCAGAGATATGGGATTTTTATTATTATTATTTGTAATTAGAAGGTTAAGTTCTCAGATTCCACCTTTATTAAGTAGGGTTTGCATGAATATGACCTGAGTGTTATTCAGATAGTCAAGAGGGCCACACAATATTATTGCTCAAAATTTTTAGATATAAAATATTCCAAAAAACTAAATCCTATTCCTTTAAATATATGTGAACTAATCCAGAATGTAAGCCTTGTAAAATTTTCAGTTTTATGCTTCCATCATCAATTACCTAAAAGTAAAGAAAGAAAACACACACACACAAAAAAAACAAGGAATAGTGACAGATCACTTTTACAGAGAAAGAAGCAATGCTAGTTGTTGGTAGTGATTGGTGGGAGTCTTCCAAGTATACACTCTTCCCTGAGCCATGAAAAGGGAACTTTGTATTTATTCTCAGTATATACTAATATTCACAGTCTATTACTAGTCAGAAATTGGTGATGACTGCAATTAAAGATAAACTATTTTACTTTGATAATGTTCTCATACTTAGCTGGTAAAACCAGGATGAAAATGAGGAACATGGAGTAATGTACAATGTGCTTCTCAGGGTTCCAAGGTGTCTTTCTCTTACAAATTAATTTAGTAAATCATAAATATCCTTAAGCACATAGCTACCATTAATCAAGATTTTAGTTATTTGTTTTAAGTTAAAGGTTTCTTAAATATGCATTTTTTTTTCACTCTAATTTGTACAAAAAAACATCTCGGAACTCTGAGAAGCACGTTGTCATTTGGTAGGCAATCAGTTACTCAGGGAGGCCACCAAGTCCAGGCTTCTTCAACTCTTCTGTTTCAGTTTGCTGGCTTTGTTTTCAGGCTTGAATACTCA
>NW_004449373.1:0-1193 GCF_000243295.1 Trichechus manatus latirostris
TTGGTTTTGCATAGATGCCCTTTATTATGTTGAGAAATTTCCCTCCTATACCTATTTTATTGAGAGTTTTCATCAGGAATGGGTGTTGGAGTTTGTCAAATGCCTTTTCTGCATCAATTGAGTTGATCATGCAATTATTTTCTTTCCTTTTATTTATGTGGTGGATTACGTTGCTTGATTTTCTAATGTTGAACCATTCTTGCATACCTGGTATGAATCCTACTTGGTCTTGGTGTATTATTTTTTTGATATGATGCTGAATTGTACTGGCCGGAATTTTGTTAAGAATTTTTGCGTCTATATTCATGAGAGATATTGGTCTGCAATTTTCTTTTTTTCTGACGTCTTTGCCTGGTTTTTGTATCAGCATTATGCTGGCTTCATAGAATGAATTTGGATGTGTTGTTTCATCTTCTATGCTCTGAAATAGCTTGAGTAGTACTGGTACAAGCTCTTCCGTAAATGTTTTGTCGAATTCTCCAGTGAAGCCATCTGGGCCAGGTTTTTTTTTGGTTGGGAGTCTTTTTATTACCTTTTCAATCTCTTCTCTTGTTATGGGTCTGTTCAAATTTTCAACATTACTTTGCTGTAGTTTGTGTAGGCCATGGGTTTCTAGAAATTTATCCATTTCCTGTAGATTTTCAAATTTGTTGGAGTATAGTTTTTCATAATATTCTGTTAGAATCCTTTTTATTTCAGTTGAGTCTGTTGTAATGTCCCCATTTCATTTCTTATTTGGGTTATTTGTGTCCTCTCCTGTTTTTATTTTGTCAGTCTGGCCAGTGGTCTGTCGATTTTGTTGATTCTTTCAAAGAACCAATTTTTGGTTTCGTTGAGTCTTTTTGTTGTTTTTCTGTTCTCTATATCATTTATTTCTGCTCTGATCTTTACTATTTCCTTTCTTCCAGTGTTGTGGGCTTTTTTTTGCTGTTCTCTTTCTATTTGTTTGAGTTGTGTAGTGAATGTTTTGGTTTTGTCCCTTTCTTCTTTTTTGATATGTGCATCTATTGCTATAAATTGTTCTCTGAGGACTGCGTTTGCTGTGTTGCAGATGTTTTGGTATGATGTGTTTTCATTCTCATTTGATTCTAGGAATTTTTGATTCCATCTCTGATTTCTTCTATTACCCAGGGATGTGCAAGCAGGGTATTATTCAGTTTCCATGTAGTTGATTTTTTTTCCTTGCTCTTTCT
>NW_004449374.1:0-1294 GCF_000243295.1 Trichechus manatus latirostris
GGTGGTGTCTGATCTCCTCTAACTTCACAAAGAGAAAGGAGAATCAAGATCAACGGCCCAAGGCTGATTCCTGGGAGATGGAGGTCAGACATGCTACCTCTCTCCTCCATCTTTACCAACTCTGACACTAACCATCACTCCCACGGCACTCTCTACTTCTCTGCTGGATTTGCTAATTCATTGCAATGGCCACACAGAACTGACAGACAATACTCATGATTATGGGGTTTATCAAGGAAGTAACAGGTTACATTTCAGGTTCAGAAACACTCAGTATACAGTTCTTCCATCAGGACAGCCTCTTCTCAGCCAGGCACACTTTTCTGTGGCCCCTCAGCCTCTGCCCTGCTCAGGCAAATGTTACAAATCTCTTTAAGCTCTGCTGATAAGTGCCCAGAGATGCCCCACTCTGCCAGTAAGCCTCGGCCTAAAGGTGCTCAACTCTAGCTCCGTGAGTCAGCAAACCTAGTCCCACCAAGTGCCCAGAGGCATTCTACTCCACCAGCAAGCCTCCTGCCCGAAAGAACTCAGCTTTCTCAGTCCGTGGACTGGGAAACCCACTACGCTGTCTCTTGCTGGTCTCTCCTGCCAGTCTATCCTGCCACCATTTCTCTGCCACCTCTTCTCATCGTCTTCCATGTTATAGCTCTCTGTCTCTCTCGGTCTCCTGGTTCCAGGAGCTTCTCAGCGCAGAGATCCCAGGTCCAAAGGACACGCTGCACTCTTGGCTCTCCTTCCTTTGTGGTGGTGGGATCCTCTCTTTCCTACCTCTGGGATGGCTCACTTCAAGCCCAGAGGGATGACAAAACTGACCAATCCCCTTGGTGGGCCACAATTACCCTATTTGTACAGTCCCACCCAAGTGATAAGACCATGGCGAGAAAGGCCATGCAAAAGCAACCCATCACATCGTACCTGGGCATCCCACATACAGCATCAAATCTCAGAAGTCACTTGGAAAAGCCCAGCCTCCAGGATGGATGGTCTGACTCAGTTCTGTCATTGTAGTGCAAAAGAAGCCACAGACAATACAAGTGGGTGTGGCTGCGTGCCAATAAAACTTTATTTAAAAAACAAGTGGTGGGCCGGATTTGGCCCATAGCTGTGGTTTGCCAACTCCTAGCTTAAGTGGACAAAAATGGTTGAATTAATTGTCCAATCACATGTGAAGTTTTCTTTATTGGTCTGATTAATTGTACTTTAGATGAGATTCAGACATGGAATGACAATTACAGCACAATCAAACTGGCAGACAATTACACTCAAGACGTGGTGATGCAGCTTCTGGGGGTAT
>NW_004449375.1:0-1258 GCF_000243295.1 Trichechus manatus latirostris
GGCTGGAACATAGGCTTTGATGAAAGGACAACCAATAAAACTCATTTTGACATTTACTGTGACAGAATTTCAAGTATTCACATTGTAACTGCATAGATCTTAAAAAAAAAAAAAAAAAAGAGTGGGAGAACTCTAGAATAAATGAATGTTGTAGCTGAAAATCCAAAAGTAACAGATCCGCTGCACAGCCCGATATTTTTAAGGATCTGTGTGGTCTTACTCTGACTGTTCATGAACATAAGTCAATTGGAAGTTGTTAATCATGACTAGTGCATTTCCATTCATCTCAATTATGCTTGGGCTATTTGTCAACCAGTGGAAAATTTTATTTTTTGTATTTAATATTCTACAGAAAAAAATGATCTTCCTTATTCAAAAAGGTTCAATATGACATTTGCCTGTAACTTTCCCACATAACTATAGTGGGAGATGGTATGATTGTCCCTAATGACTCCTTGACTCCAGTGGGAGGATTACACATCCTCACCCATCGCCCAGTGACTTTCAGTGCCTCCCCATGGAAGGAGAATAGTGCCTTGCCAATGGGTTTGACCAGTGACTTACTTTGGACAATGCATGTGTCTGGGGAAGACACAGGGGCCACTGCCTGCCTCCACCTGTGCTCATGTTCTTTTCCCTCTGCCACGAGAATGACATGTCCCAGTAAGGGGTGGCTCTGTCAGTTTTGATCCCAAAATTAAGAAAACATGTGGAGCAGGCCCACAGCCCAGAGCAGAATTACTACTGAGCCACAGCTGACAAGTACATGAGCAAGAAGTAAATCTTTGTCATAGGTCAGCCAATGAGATCGTGAGGTGATTTGTATTACAGCATAATCTAGTAAAAGCTAACAGAGATGCCATTTGATTTTCAATTATACTACAAAATACATACACCTATTATACATATGGAGCCGTGGTGGCACAGTGGTTAAGGCTACAGCTGCTAACCAAAAGGTCGGCAGTTGGAATCCACCAGCTGCTCCTTGGAAACCCTACAGGGTAGTTCTACTCTGTTCTATAGGGTTGGTGAGTTGAATTGACTCGACAGTAACAGGTTTGTTTGTTTGTTTTCAATTATTCATATGTATATAAATTAGATATTTTTTCCAATTTTTCAAAATTCATATACCATAAGTATGCCATTCATTTTTGTTTGGCCACACATAATAAGGTTTTCATTTTAATTTGAAACAGAATTTCTATTCTTAATATTTCAATTTAAATGACAAAGCTCTCTGTTTTCCATTTTAAAATAA
>NW_004449376.1:0-1238 GCF_000243295.1 Trichechus manatus latirostris
TTTTTCTGAGTTTTCCTCAAACAGAGTTGTATCCAAGTGTTTATCTTCGATTCCACTGATCCTGTCTTTCAGTGTTTCAAATCTGCTTCTCAACCCTTCTATGACACCGTCCATTTCTGAAATCTCGTTTTTATCTTTTCTATTTTGAATTGTTGTCTTTGTAAAATTTCTAGTTGTGAACTTATTTTGGCGTTCTGTTCCTGCATTATTTTCCTGAATTATTCCAATTTTTTTTCTGTATTTTCCATGAATTTGTCTATGTTTTCCTCAAGTTTTCAGCTTTTTTGCCTCAGTTCTTGAAGAATTCTGAGTATTAGAGATTTAAATTCCCTATCAGGTAGTTCTAGTGCATTTTCTTCCACTTGAGAGTCATCTGGTGTTATATTTTGGACGCCTACTGAAACCATCCTGTCCTGTTTTTGTAAATGTTTTGATATTGTCTGCTGTATTTGGGGCATTCAGTAGTTATTATTCTCGTTTATTGATTGTAGATTTGTTTATTTCATCCCTTTTTTAAAAAAAAAATTGACTATGTCTGAGCAGGCGGACTGTGTGTTCTTTGTTGTTTGCTCGTCTGTGGGCACAATCCTTTTTGCCCTCTTTTCCAATTGTTAGGGTCAGTCACTCAGATATGGTATGGCAGGGCAGGTCTAGCTGAAGAGGAGTTACTGGGACGGGTTGTTTGTGGCACTTACTACAGCCACCCGAGTGGGGAAGTAATCAGTGTATGGCAGGTCCCAGTAGGCGGTGCCTGTGCTGCTTGGTGGTGTGATGTCAAGTGCACAGTGCAGGTAGGCAGGATGCAGTGGGGCGATTTTTATGTGTGACACTAAGATGGATATGGGAGAGAGGAGAGAGGAACAGGAACCAAAAACATACAAACAAACAAAAAGTAATGCTAGGGGAGCTTGTCATTGGAATGGAGAAATGATAGACTGTGAAATGGAGAAAAACAGAAAGGGGAAGAGGAAGAAAAGAAAAGAAAAGAATGAATAAATAAAAATCTGAAAGTTTAAAAATTACAAGTTCTCAGTGATCCCCCCGCTGCAGCTCTGAGTTCTGGGGAAGTCGCTCTCAGGTGTTGCAGTACAACCTGGCTAGAAGGCATAGAGGTATACAACACCAGGTATTCAGGGAACAGAAATGGAAGGAAGATATAGAGAGGCGAGAAACTGAGCAATGAAGAAAGACAAAAAGAGAAAAAGAGGGAAAAGAAAACAAAACAAATCAAAAAAAAA
>NW_004449377.1:0-1233 GCF_000243295.1 Trichechus manatus latirostris
TTGTCCAGCTTTCACACACATATGAGGTGATTGAAAACACCATGGCTTGGGTCAGGCAAACTTTAGTCTTTAAAGTGATATCTTTGCTTTTTAACACTTTAAAGAGATCTTTGCAGCAGATTTGCCCAGTGCAATGTGTCTTTGGATTTCTTGACTGCTACACTTCCATGGGCGTTGATTGTGGATCCAAGTGAAATTAAATCCTTGACAACTTCAATCTTTTCTCCATTTATCATGATGTTGCTTTTTGGTCCAGTTGTGAGGACTTTTATTTTATGTTGAGGTGTAATCCATACTGAAGGCTGTGGTTTTTTATCTTCATCAGTAAGTGCTTCATGTCCTCTTCACTTTCAGCAAGCAGGGTTGTGTCATCTGCATAACGCAGGTTGTTAATGATCTTCTTCCTACGTTGATGCTGCGTTCTTCTTCATATAGACCAGCTTCTTGGATTACTTGCTTAGTATACAGATTGAATAACTATTCTATATTCTTCACCAACACCATAATTCAAAGGCGTCAATTCTTCTTCGGTCTTTCTTATTTGTTGTCCAGCTTTCGCATGCATATGAGGCGATTGAAAATACCATGGCTTGGGTCAGGCGCACCTTTAGTCCTCCAAGTGAAAATTCTTATACACAACCAGATTTGAGAATCACTAATCTGACTGTACGTCTTTCTTATCTCCAACTGCTTATCTCTCATACCTCTAACTGCTTCCAACTGACCACAGGAATTGCTTTTGCTTACCTTCCACACCTGCCACTCCCTACTTCTGTGCAATTCCAGCATCAAATATTTGAACTGTAAGATGTCCAGCACTCATCAAAACAAAAAATAAAGGGGAATTTCAGCTATAAAATCTGTTCCAAGCCGAAAAACAAAAGCTGCCATGACTAAACATTTCCTCTCATTTATCTCTACTTGTTCTCTGTCATTTGTATTTAAATATAGTGGGTTTTTGTTTGTTTGTTTTTATAAAAACACAACAATCTACAGACTTTCAATTAGCCTCTGACGCAACCTGCTTTGAATCATAAAGCTTCCGAGTACAAAGCCATGCTTATATCAAAACATAATGTTTTAAACCTTGGGATGAGTCACTCACCTCTCTAGACCTCAATTCCCATGGTTTTCAAATTAAGGGGTTAAACACCTAAAGTCTCTTTCAGCTTTAAAATTCGATTATTTAAAATATACATTTTTTTAATCAGTGAAAAAGTTGTCAGTGTTTTT
>NW_004449378.1:0-1224 GCF_000243295.1 Trichechus manatus latirostris
GTCTGTAATTTTCTTTTTTTGTGGTGTCTTTACCTGGTTTTGGTATCAGGGTTATGCTGGCTTCATAGAATGAGTTTGGGAGTATTCCATCGTTTTCTAGGCCCTGAAATACCTTTAGTAGTAGTGGTGTTAACTCTTCTCTGAAAATTTGGTAGAATTCTCCAGTGAAGTCATCTGGGTGAGGGCATTTTTTTGTTTGGAATTTTTTAATTACCTTTTCAATCTCTTCTTTTGTAATGGGTTTATTTAATTGTTCTACCTCTGTTTGTGTTAGTTTAGGTAGGTAGTGAGTTTCTAGAAGTTTGTCAGATTCCTCTAGGTTTTCAAATCTGTTAGAATACAATTTTTCATAGTATTCTGTTATGATTCTTCTAATTTCAGTTGGGTCTCTTGTGATATCACCCATCTCATTTCTTATACGAGTTATCTGCTTCCTCTCCTGTTTTTCGTTTGTCAGTTTGGCCAATGGTTTATCAATTTTGTTGATCTTTTCAAACAACCAGATTTTGGTCTTGTTAACTCTTTCAATTGTTTTTCTATTCTCTATTTCATTTAATTGTGCGCTAATTCTCATGATTTCCTTTCTTCTGGTACCTGAGGGCTTCTTTTGTTGCTCTCTTTTTACTTATTCCAGTTGTAAGGTTAACATTTTGATTATGGCCCTTTCTTCTTTTTGGATGTGTGCATTTATTGCTATAAACTGACCTCTGAGCATTGCTTTTCCTGAGTTCCAAAGGTTCTGGTAGGATGTGTTTTCATTCTCGTTTGATTCTATGAATTTCTTTATTCCGTCCTTAATTTCTCCTATAACCAGGTAGTTTTTGGGCAAGATGTTGCTCAGTTTCCATGTGTTTTATTTTTTTTTCCTTGCTTTTTCTGTTGTGGATTTCTACTCTTATGGCTTTATGGTCAGAAAAGATGCTTTGTAATATTTTGATGCTTTGGATTTTGTTAAGGCTTGCTAATTTCGCCATTATATTTGAGAGACAGTTTTGCTGGATATATAATTCTTGGCTGGCAGTTTTTTTCCTTCAAGTCTTTATATATGTCATCCCATTACCTTCTTGCCTGCATGGTTTCTGATGACTAGTCCAAGCTTATTCTTATTGACTTTCCTTTGTAGATGACTTTTCCTTTATCCCTAGCTGCTCTTAAAATTCTCTATCTTTGGTTTTCGCAAGTTTAATTATAATATGTCTTGATGGCTTTCTTTTGGGATCTACC
>NW_004449379.1:0-1292 GCF_000243295.1 Trichechus manatus latirostris
TAGCTTCAGTTGCTTCAATAAACGTGGGAGGTCAAAATGCAAAGGGAGAGATTTACCCCTCGGACTCCGGGGTTGGTGAGGTATCAGCAGACACAAGGGGTCCTGTGAGTATCAGCACCTCTTCACTCATCATCCACACGGTTAGTTGGGGATCTTCTCTAGTCTTGTTTCTGACAGAAAATCACTGTCAAAAAATAAACAATTCAGAAAACGATTAACAGATTGCTATGCAAGTTTAATAGAAAATTTTCACTGGACAACATTTTTACCAAGTAAATGAGTGCTCCCAATTACTCAGGATTCTTAAAGTGCTTATATACAAAGTTATCAGGAACTCTGAAAAAAATATCTGATTGATTGACATTTACCTAACTTTGCATGTAACAGTTACAAGACAATCACAAGATCCATGTCAGTTACAAGACACCTAAAATTTTGAAAATGGGATATATTCATCAATCCTGAAAACAGGATATGTTCATTAATCTCGAAAACAAGATATGTTCATTAATCTTGAAAACCAAAACCAAAAACTAAACCCGTTGTCATCGAGTCGATTCCAACTCACAGCGACCCTAAAGGACAGAGTGGAACTGCCCCATAGGGTTTCCAAGGAGCGCTTGGTGGATTCAAACGGCCAACCTTTTGGTTAGCAGCCATTGCTCTTAACCACTACACCACCAGGGTTTCCAATAATCTTGAAAACAGTATATGTTAATTAGTTTTGAAAACAAGATGTGTGTATTAATTTTGATGATTTTCTGAAAGAATAAGTTTTAAATGAAAGTTAATGAATAATGAAACTAGCCTTCCTGATTTCAGTGTGCCTGGTCACCTAGAAACAATCATGTGGAACAAAACAAGTTGCTTCTAAAGGTTACTCTAAACCATAGCTAAAAGGTTATTTATTTGTTACTGTGCATAGATTTCTAACAACATTGAACAAGATGACCTTTAGTGTCACAGGTAAGAAAATGCTTTATGTTTTTATAATGCAAAACTTATAATTTTTTTTACAACTTACACTTTCCAGATTGAGAATGAGCTCTTTACACACTCTACTACACACACAAAGTGATTTCTTTAGAGATAAATAAGCAACTTAATCCCTTCCCTTCAAGAACAGAGTGTCTAGAGTGGAAACAAAGAAGTAACATGATAAATTACTGTGCGTTAAAAGAGGTATGATCAAAGCTCAGTGAAGTTATATTTTAAAGTGTCTTGAAGAATGAGTTGCAGATGGATTACCCAGGGGTATAGGTACATAAAACAAGGGGTTGTAAAAGGTCTAA
>NW_004449380.1:0-1292 GCF_000243295.1 Trichechus manatus latirostris
GACCACATCTCTTACGACTACACATTGAGGAATGGGTAAAATTTGGTCATGAGGAGGGCATTCCAGATGCTAGAAATGGTGTGAGCAAAGGCAGCGAGACAGGAAATCACAAGTTCTGTTCAGGGAAGCCTGATTAGATCAGCACCACTGAAGGTAGAATGTGTAGTGTGAGGAGCATGAAATAACATTGGAAAGAAAAACTGGGGCCAGACTGTGGAGAGCCTCAATGCCATTCCAAGGAATTTAGACTTTATTTGAGAAGCACTGGACAGCCAGAGAAAGTTTTTGAGCAAGAGTGTGACAAGATCAAGTAATGTGGTTTATCAAGATTAATCTGACACTGATACCGGGGATGAATTGAAGAGAGGACAGGCTGGAGTCAGAGGCACCTTTTGGGAAGATAACACAATAGTTTCAACAACTGCTTGAAATTTGAGCTAATAGTTTTGATTTATGTTTTATGAATATAAAATTTGTTATTTATATTTTAATGTTAAAAAACCAAATATGTAGGCACCATAGAAAAAGTTTCTAAAACTCTAACTTATTTTTTAATAGAATACTTCTCATATATAACTTCTATAGTTTTCAATGCATGAGATATTAGTAACACCGTGACTTTTGGGCTGTGTCAGTCATATTTTGAGGAAAGACCAGCATTCCCTCTCTTCCTTCCCTCCCTTTTTTCTTCTTTTCTAATGGATTATAATGGATAGACTAAAATAAATATCTAGGTGTTCACACTGATATAAATAAATAATGGAAGAAATAATAAATGGGAGAAAAGACAGCTATCCATGACAGTAGAATTCCAATTAATAAATGTAGAAATAGAAAATCATTATTAGGCAAACACTCCAGTAATAATTCTTGCAGGCAAGAAATCATTGATGGACTCTAAAATTATTGGGTGTAAATATTTTCATACTCTCAACATATCCTCCCATTAGATATTTATTAATTTTAAAGGACAAAATAATAACTTCACAATAAAGAAGTTTGGCAGAAGAAAACTACAAAACACTACAGCAAGAAACCAAAACAGATCTACATAAATGGAAAAACATACCATGCTCACAGACAGGTAGACTCAACATTGTGAAAATGACAATTCTACCCAATGCACTTTACAAATACAATACAATCCCAATCCAAATACCAACAACATTCTTTAAAGAGATGGAACAAGTAATCATTAATTTTATATGGAAAGGGAAGAGGCCCTCGATAAGTAAAGCACTACTGAAGAAGAAGAAGAAAGTAGGAGGACTCATACTACCTGATCTCAGAAC
>NW_004449381.1:0-1292 GCF_000243295.1 Trichechus manatus latirostris
GAGTTCTTTATCTCTTCATTTGATGTTTTAGGGTTTCAGGATTGTTGTATTCTCTGTTCGGCTTAGTTTTTCGGATCTTTGCTGTGGAGGGACGGCGTGGTGCTTCTGCCTGGAGCACCATTTTTCTAATTCTATCAAATATTTTGATGCATCTGTTGAAATATTTTTTCACCATTAATCTGCTGAGATAACTTATATTAATAGCTTTTACTAGTGCTAGAATATTCTTGCTTTTCCTGCAGTAAACTCAGAAATTTATTAATTTGATAAAGTGTATTAAAGTTAAAATTTGATCCAATATTTCAGCCTATATATGCAATGTAGTGATCTCAAGTTGTTCTATTTTGTACTGTACTGTCTTTTCACTTTTGATATGATGTCAATAAAAGCCATACATGACTTTATGCATGATTTTATTTTTTATGCTCTGAAAATTTTTTTACAAGATTAACATTCTCTGTTCTTTTGTTTTTTTGTGTGCCATTGAGTCCATTCCGACTCATAGTTAACCTGTACAACAGAGAAGAACTGCACCATGGAATTTCCTACCCTATAATATTTATACTAGTAGATCATCAAGACTTTTCTCCCACAGAACTGCTGTTTAGAATAACTTTTCAGCTAGCAGCTGAGTGCTTAATCATTGCACCACTAGGGCTCCCTGTGTTCTTTAAAGAATAGTAAGTCTACAAATTGCCTAGCTTATGTATATTTTGGAACCCTGGTTGCGCAGTGGTTAGGAGCTCAGTGGCTAACTGAAAAGTCAGTAGTTCAAATCTACCAGCTGCTCCTTGAAAACTCCATGGGGCAGTTCTACTCTGTCCTATAGGGTCACTATGAGTTGGCATCGACTCCATGGAAAAGGGTTTTTTTGTTTTTCTTTTTTTGGTATATAGATTTTAAGGAGCTCTGGCTATGCAATGTTTATGCACTCTGCCGCTAACTGAAACGTTGGAGGTACAGACCCACCAGCAGCTCCATGGTGAAAAGACCTCGCAATCTGCTCTCATAAATATTTCAGTCTAGGAAACCCTATGGGGCAGTTCTTTTCTGTCCTATAGGGTCACTATGATTTGACATCAACTTGACAGTACACAATAACAACATGTATGTTTTTGAAGAGCAACTTTTAGATTTTGTTGTTGTTAGGTGCCCTCGAGTAGGTTCCAACTCATAGCAACCCTACATACAAGGAAACACTGCCCTGTCCTGCGCCATCCTCACAATGGTTCCTATGTCGTTGCAACCACATTGTTGCAGCCACTGTGTCAATCCATCTCGTTGAGGGTCTT
>NW_004449382.1:0-1292 GCF_000243295.1 Trichechus manatus latirostris
TTTAATAGAACAGAAAGCTTAAACTTGAAAAGAGGGTGGAACTAGCTTTTGGACAAGGCTAGAACCACCTTTAGACTTCCCTGAGCTAGCTCTTTGGAAATGTCTACCACCTGGGCTTTGCCGGAGAGCAATCTCTGGTTGATGCTCTGTAGATTAGAGAACTCTTACCCAGCAGGTGTGGGGATGGAAAGAGGAAAAGTATAAGAATCGTTGAGGGAACCTTTTCAAAATATGGCATGTCCACCCTCTTTCCCTGCAAGTATTTATCAGAACAGAGGTTGGGGAGGGGACAGAAAGAAATGGAGAGTGACAGACGAGGGAACGTGAGTGATTTGATTGCCAAGGATTGTATACCTTTAACACCTAGCCAAAGGTGAGTTCCCATTCTCTAGAGTCTTCTCCAGGTATAGAATAAGTAATTCTATTTTGTAAACAGCCATTATGTATTTTGTATCTTTCATGTGCTTGGCTTGGTGTAGGTGCTCTGCACGACTATGACCATTACTCAGAAAAGTCCTATGACTTGTGTTTTCGTTTAGGATGCAGAATATTACAAATGATGTTGGTCCTGCCCTAACTATGAGAAAAGCTGGATAAAATATAAATCATTATTTTCTTGAGCTTGTCAACAAGCTAAGGTTTAAGGAAACCACATAGTCTAAGATCCAATAGGGACAAGCCCTTCCAAGGAGAGGCAGAACACACAAACTATCTCCTCTATAGTAGAGTGCAGGAGGCAGAGGCACCACACAAGCTGCAATACACAGAGGTGAAAATTAATCAGCTAAAAACTTGAAGATTATAGAAGGCAAGTTTAGGATAGCATGTCAGTTTGAAATAGCTGAGGGCATCTGACCAAAGGAGAATCTGCACTCACTTGCAAGCTCCTCCTGGTGCTCATAAAGAAGGTTGGGGACAGGGTAAGAGACCAAGAGGCCCCTTTGGTGGTACAGGTGGGCAGGTGGCTGTGGAGGGACAGACATGAAACACCAGACACTTCCCAGGATCCACCTCTCCCACAAAGTAAAAGCCTTATGGCACTGGTTGGGTAAAGAGAGAAGTCAAATCTCTCTCCCACGGGCTACAAAGACAAAGACACACTGCAGGTGGGGAAATGTAAAAGAAAAACTCACTACCCCAGGGGAGGTCTTGGGTTTAAGCTCCTATAAAACCAAACCAAACCCATTGCCATCAAATCAATTCCAACTCACAGCAATGGTATAGGACAGAGTATAACTGCCCCACAGGGTTTCCAAGGAGTGGCTGGTGGATTTGAACTGCTGACCTTTTGG
>NW_004449383.1:0-1292 GCF_000243295.1 Trichechus manatus latirostris
TTAATGGGCTGGTTGGTAACTTTAACAGTGGACATTCAAAAACAGCCAATTACTAAGTTAGGATCAACCTTGGAAATGTCCTGGACACCAGCAGAAGCTGGTAGGTATGACTGCCATGTCTCAGACACAGCAGACTTCATAATCGGCAAACTGTGTACGTTTTATATGAACAGGGGAAGTATTTTCCTAAATCAGAAAGCAAGTCTTTTCTAGAAGAGTAATTTCATGATTTCTTAAAGTTAAATCAAATAGGTTGTCTAGACTCAAATGTTTGTAACTTGTGCTATGTCATGGATTGAATTATGTCCCCCAAAAAACGTGTATATCAGTTTGGCTGGGCCATGATTCCTGGTATTGTGTGATTTTCCTGTATGTTATAAGTCCTGCCTCAATGATGTTAATGAGGGAGAATAGGTGGCAGTTGTGTTAGTAAGGCAGGACTCAATCTATAAGACTGGATTGTGTCCTGGGGCAATCTCTTGAGATATAAAAGAAGTGAACAGAGAGACAGGAGGACCTCATACCACCAAGAAAGCAGTGCCAGGAGCAGAGTGTATCCTTTGGACCTGGCATCCCTGCATGGAGAAGCTCCTAGTCTGGGGGAACACTGATGAGAAGAAGGCTGCAGAGAGAGAAAGCCTTCCCCAGGAGCTGATGCCCTGAATTTGGACTTTTAGCCTACCTTACTGAGAGGAAATAAACTTCTCTTTGTTGAAGCCATCCACTTGTGGTCTTTCTGTTATAGCAGCACTAGATGACTAAGACATGCTACATAGCAAAGTTCATGATTCCGGCCCAATCACCATTTCTGAGCAAGCTAACACTACTATATGTGCTGCTGAGGCACCAACTTCACTCTTCAGAAGTCAAATTTACAAACTGCCTTTGGCCACTATGCAGGGCCTTTTATGCATTAACTTTATGCACTTTAAAATTACCATTACGTTCTTTTTGTTTTGTTCTCTTTATAGATCTTTGTCCCATGTACTACATATGTTTTTAGAAGCCACCTCAAATATATTTTTAGAACAAGGCAGGATATAAACTTAATTAACTCAGCTTTCTGAAATCAGTTTGAACTACTAAGCCCCATAATTTGGGCTACAGGACTCACTGTCTCAAATAAGCACCTCTGTGAGCACAAGTTAAATCCATTCATTCAATAAATATTTTGGGGTTGAATTTTAAGCACAATAAGGTACCCAAAGTTCAGAGCAGGGAACCAAAAAGATTAGAAATGTATTTTTAAAAGACAGCTTCAAAAGCAGTGAGATTAGAGGAGGGAAAGTGGG
>NW_004449384.1:0-1254 GCF_000243295.1 Trichechus manatus latirostris
AATGTATCATCTTCTTCAATTAGATATTCATAAATTACTTTCTGTATGTCAACCTCCCAAAGCTGCTACATAAAGTCAGCATGATTCCTGCCTTTTAGTGACCTTTATTATTTTAATGACATTTATATAAACTTCTACCCAGAGACAGCATCAAAGTGAAAAACTAATAAATTTATAATTCATTTTACTGAGGAAATAACACAAGTCATCATCAAAGTGAGAGAAGTTTTATCTTTCTCTAGAAAGATTAAAATAAAAGTGAATCTTTAGTAAAGTTTTTATTTCTCTTAAACTTAAATTTTGAAAGTGAAGCTCTATCAGTAGTTGAGTAGAATTTTTCTCCCAAGTATTCTTTTTGGTTTTCTCTTGCTTACTAGGGTCTGGATTAATCTCAGAGACTGGTTATGTTGTTAAAATTAAATTCAATGTTTGCTTGAAATGTTTTAATTAGAATGAAAAGATGTATATCAATATACATATAATTTTGTTACATTGGAAAATTTAAAGAGCATGAACCAGTCTATAGTCTTCCTATGCATCCTTCTAGTCTAAATAAATATGTTAATTCCTGGGGAAATAAGTAATTCTGGGCCCCCAGCTCTTTTCTATCTAGTGACTCCTCCAGGTCTAGGTCTCCAGAGTCTTCCAAGGGCTCTCTCTGTCTTAGTTGTCTAGTGCTGCTATAACAGAAATACTACAAATGGATGGCTTTAACAAATATAAATTTATTCTCTCACAGTCTAGGAGGCTGTCATGGATTGAGCTGTGTCCCCCAAAAATATCTGTCAACTTGGCTGGGTCATGATTCCCAGTATTGTATGATTGTGTTATCTGATGTGATTTCCTTATGTGTTGTAAACTCTATCACTATGATGAGATTATATATGCTCTCCTTATATGTTGTAAATTCTATCACTGTGATGAGGTTATACTGATGAGGTTGACAAGATTAGTGTCTTAATGCAATCTCTTTTGAGATATAAAAGAGAGAAGTGAGCAGAGACACACGGGAACCTCATACTACCAAGAAAGCAGTGCCAAGGGCAGAGCATGTCCTTTGGACCTGAGGTTCCTGTGCTGAGATGCTCTGAGACCAAGGGAAGACTGATGCATCACAAGGACCTTCCTCCAGAGCCGACAGAGAGAAAAAGCCTTCTCTTGGAGCTAATGCCCTGAATTCAGACTTGCAGTCTACTGGACTGTGAGAGAATAAACTTCTCTTTGTTAAAACCATCCACTTGTGGTATTTCTGTT
>NW_004449385.1:0-1252 GCF_000243295.1 Trichechus manatus latirostris
ACCAGAAGAAAGGCAATAATACAGACTAGAGCAGAAATAAATGAAATAGAGACTAGAAAAAAAACAAAGAAACAAACAACTGAAAGAATCAACAAGACCAATACTTGTTTCTTTGAAAAGATCAACAAAACCAACTAACCACTGGCCAAACTGACAAAAGAAAACCAGGACAGGAAGCAAGTAACCCTAATAAGAAATGAACCAAAAAAAACCAAAGACCAAACCCACTGCCATCGAGTCAATTCCAACTTATAGTGACCCCGTATGTAGGGTTTCCAAGGCTGTCAGTCTCTACGGAAGCAGACTGCCCATTTTTCTCCTGCGAAATAAGAAAAGAGATGGGTGATATCACAACAGACCCAACTGAAATAAAGAGTCATAACAGAATACTATGAAAAATTGTACTGCATCAAATTTGAAAACCTAGAGAAAATGGACAAATTGCTAGAAACACACTCCCTAACAAAACTAACACAAACTGAGTTAGAGAAACTAAATAGACCCATAACAAAAGAAGAGATTGAAGAGGTAATTAAAAAAACTCTCAACAACAACAACAAAAAAGCCCTGGCCCGGACAGCTTTGCTGGAGAATTCTACCAAACTTTTAGAGAAGAGCTAACACCAATACTACTCAAGCTATTTCAGAGCATAGAAAAGGAAGGAACACTCCTGAACTCATTCTATGAAGCTAGCATAATCATGATGCCAAAGCCAGGCAAAGACACCACAAAGAAAGAAAACTACAGACCAATATCCTTCATGAACATAGATGCAATAACTCCTAACAAAATTGTAGCCAATAGAATTTAACATCATATAAAAAAAATAATACATCATGACCAAGTGGGATTCATACCAGGTATGCAGAGATTGTTCAACATTAGAAAAGCATCAACGTAATCCACCACATAAATAAAACAAAAAGAAACACATGAGCTTATCAATTGATGCAGAAAAGGCTTTTGACAAAGTCCAACACCCATTCCTGATAAAAACTTTCAGTAAAATAGGAATAGAAGGGAAATTCTTCGACATAATAAAGGGTATTTATACAAAGCCAGCAGCCAATATCATGCTATTTTCTGTTATTCCACCCTGTTCTGGGACTCCAATCAGTCGTAGGTTATTCTTCTTGATAGAGACCCACATAATTGTTAGGTTTTCTTCATTTTTTAAAATGCTTTTATCTGATTTTTCCTCAAATAAGTTGGTGTCAAGTGCTTTATCTTCAATCTCACTAATTCTGACTT
>NW_004449386.1:0-1291 GCF_000243295.1 Trichechus manatus latirostris
AGTAAATCTGAGTACCAGGCTGTTTTGACTACCGTGGTGGTATAATAGGTTCTAAAATCAGGTAGTGTGGGGCCTCCAACTTTGTTCTTCTTCTTGAGTAATGCTTTACTTATTTGGGGCCTCTTCCCTTTCCATATGAAGTTGGTGATTTGTTTCTCCATCTCATTAAAAAATGCCAGTGGAATTTGGATATGGATTGCATTGTATCTGTAGATAGCTTTCAGTAGAATTGACATTTTCATAATGTTGAATCTACCTATCCATAAGCAAGTATGTTTTTCCACTTATGCAGGCCTCTTTTGGTTTCTTGCTGTAGCGTCTTGTAGTTTTCATTGTATAGATCTTTTACATCTCTGGTTAGATTTATTCCTATTTTATCTTCTCAGGGGCTACTGTAATTGTTACTGAGTTGGTGATTTCCTCTTTGAGGTTCTCTTTGTTGGTGTAAAGGAATCTAGATTTATTCCTAAGTATTTTACCTTCTTGGAGGCTATTGTAAATGGTATTGATTTGGTGATTTCCTCTTCGAGGTTCTCTTTACTGGTGTAAAGGAATCCAACTGATTTTTGTATGTCTATCTTGTATCCTGAAACTTTGCTGAAATCTTCTATTAGTTCCAGTAGTTTTCTTGAGGAGTCTTTGGGGTTATCTGTGGATAAGATCATATCATCTGCAAACAGAGATACTCTGACTTCTTCTCTACCAATTTGGATGCCCTTTCTTTTTCTAGCCTAATTGTTCTGGCTGAGACAATGTCGAATAAGAGTGGTGATAAAGGGCATCCTTGTCTGGTTCCTGTTCTCAAGGGGAATGCTTTCAAAACCTCTCCATTTAGGATGATGTTGGCTGTTGGCTTTGTATAAACGCCCTTAATTATATTCAGTAATTTCTCTTCTATTCCTATTTTGTCGAGAGTTTTTATCATGAATGGTGTTGGACTTTGTCAAATGCCTTTTCTGCATCGATTGATAAGATCATGTGCTTCTTGTCTTTTGTTTTATTTGTGTGATGGATTACATTGATTGTTTTTCTAATGTTGAACCATCCCTGTATACCTGGTATAAATCTCACTTGGTCATGGTGAATTATTTTTTTGATATGCTGCTGAATTCTATTGGCTAGAATTTTGTTGAGGATTTTTGCCTCAATGTTCATGAGGGATATTGGTCTGTAATTTTCTTTTTTTGTGGTGACTTTACCTGGTTTTGCTATCAGGGTTACGCTGGCTTCATAGAATGAGTTTGGGAGTATTTCATCCTTTTCTATCCTCTGAAATACCTTTAGTAGTAGT
>NW_004449387.1:0-1240 GCF_000243295.1 Trichechus manatus latirostris
AAAAAAAAACAAGACTAAGTGGGCACACCAGCCCAGGGGCAAGGACAAGACAGCAGGAGGGACAGGAAAGCTGGTAATGGGGAATCCAAAGTTGAGAAGGGGAGAGTGTTGACAGGTCATGGGGCTGGCAACCACTGTCACAAAACAATATGTGTATTAATTGTTTAATGAGAAACTAATTTTTTCTGTAAACTTTCACTGAAAGCACAACAAAACTATATATATATATGTGTGTGTGTGTATAAGTCAAAACAAAGGCAAACAAACAAAAAACATATTAGGATGTTACATAAAAGGGATGCAGGTGCCAACTGAAAGAGCTCTAAATTCTCAAGGCTGGAACAATTTGAGCAACAAAAGAAAGAATGTATTATTGAAGTATAACTCAAATAATAAAACCAGTATCTATGAGTTCACACTGATATAAATAAATGATCGTATAAATAAATAAATAGAATGAAGTGTCAAATCTCCCATCAGAAAAAATTTTAAATTTATGTTTATACACCGCCCTCAAGAAGGTGAAACTTAACTCCCCTCTCCTTTAATGTGGCTGTGCATAGTGGCTTTCCTATCAAAGTGTACAGTATTACCAGGGGGGAAGGAGTAACTTTACAATGGAGAGTCCTGAGAAACACTACCACCTCAGCCAGGGGATCAAGGTCAACATCAAAAATGGTATCATGTTGATCGTACATGTCCTGAAAATTATGTGACAAACATGGCATTTTCCTCTGTGGTCTTCCTTCCAAAAACCCATAACCGTAGTCTAATCATAAGAAAATCCTCAGACGTATCACAATTCAAGGGCACTCTACAAAATGTCTGATCAATACTCAAAACTGTCATGATTACATGATTATCAAAAACAAGGAAAGTCTGAGGAATTGTCACTGGCAAAAAGCCAAAGAGACAAAATGAATAAATGTAATGTGGTATCCTGAATGTTATTCTGGAACATTAAAAAAAAAAGAAAAAATACAATAGAGAAAACCTAAGGTAATCTGAATAAAGTGTGGACTGTAGACAACAATTATGAATCAATATTGGTTTACTAATTGTAACAAATATAAATACCATACTAATATAAAAAAACCAAAAAATCCAAACCCATTTCCATCAAGTCAATTCCAACTCAAAGCAACAATATAAGACAGAGTAGAACTGCCCCATAGGGCTTCCAAGGAGCAGCTGCTGGATTCAGACTTTTAACCTCTTGGATAGCAGCCTAGCTCTTAAC
>NW_004449388.1:0-1248 GCF_000243295.1 Trichechus manatus latirostris
TGTGGAGAACTCTACCACTGAACTGCTGCCTCACAGAAACTTTGAGATTGTCATTATTATAATATCGTCATCATCATCATTTTACAGATGTTTAAAATGAGAGAGAGTAAAGCTAAGGGTCCTTCTTGGCTTTCCCAGGTGGTGGAGGCAAGATTTGCACTTGATCTCTATTCACTCACTTACGTTTGTGAAAATTATTACATTTCATAGACCAGACGTTCCGCTGTGGTCACAAGGAAGGTGACAAGTGGTAAGTACACACTATTTCTTCTTCCCCAGTAACTGCCACTTGAAGTCCTTGAGTAATTGGAAATGATGGGCTATGCTTTTCCCTCAGAGAGGCCAGGAATGCCTCCACTGAGATCTAAAGGCAGAGAGCATGTGCCAACACCAGACAATGACATCCGATGCCGAATAAGCCCACCTTGCAGCATAAATAAAACAGGTCTTAAAATTTGAAAAAGTCAACATTTTAGTTGGCTGAAAGCTCTGAGGACATGGGTACAGATGACCGAAATGCAGCTGAGTAGGTGGATTTGGTGAAATACTGCATCCTCTTGACCAACAACACACACGTTGGCCGTGCTTTCTTGCTGTGAACCAGCTCTGGACTGGCATCACAGTGGGTGATGGCCCCGTCTCCCAAACACAAAGTCTTAGCTTTTATAAAATCCTCACTAGATGATCCCATTGCACACACCACAAAGCTCTCTCTCGAGTCTTTCAACCAAAACATTACACATTTAATTGGCATGTTAATATTTCAGTGAACAGTGTTATGTTTTTCATTTGCCGTGTGTATTGTAGCATGAATCTGTGAAGTACCTTAGGGGACAACTATTCTACAGTGATAATAAATTTGGGTTCAGAAACTCCACCATTCCTATGGGAGGTGTAACCACATGCAGGGGAGACTCACTTAATCAGTGGGTGGCCTATGTGGCACATCCTGTGAGTGACGGCTGAGCACAGTGACATCCTGCAGAGAGTCTATGATTTCATGTGGGCAGAACAGAACTTCATAAATGTGAGAAAATTATAATGTTTTCTAGCCAAATTCTAGAGTACATACATTTTCTACAAATACATTGCCATCAACAGCATAACACCTATCAGAAAGAAGAAATAAATGTTTTCAAAATTTGCTATCATCTTTCAAAGAAAACTATATTGCATACAAAAATAAAAATTCATGTTCTTCCCTCTTTGTATATAACATTTTCACACCAAAATAGGAGTTTCAGCAAG
>NW_004449389.1:0-1290 GCF_000243295.1 Trichechus manatus latirostris
TCTCTCAGAATGCTCAACTCTTGTAAATCAAAGTTTCGTTTTCAAAGCTATTGAATTTTGCTTTGATTTTTAAAAGAAAACATTCACAAACTCAATTGATTTTTTGTTCTAAGCTGCACGTGCCCTCAGCTGAAGGTGGCTAGTATTAAAGCTGTTACTAGATGGGGAACAGTTAGGCTGTGCTTAGGTGTACATGGAAGCATGGAGGTGGTGGGAAAGTAGTGTGTCATTGACACAGTCAATGTCATAAAACATTATCTGTTCACAATCTAGTGGGAGTGACAGATCATAAAAAGTAAACAAACAAGTAATGTATAATTATAACTTCTGCTAAATGAGATGACTAATGTAAATAAGGTGCAATAACAAAGATTAATCTTGGAGGGAAGACAGCTTAAACAGGGTAGCCACAAGAGGCTCCTCTGATGATGTGATATTGAAGCTGAAAACGAAAAGGAGCCAACCACATGAAAAGTGTCCTGGGTAGGGGAGATAGCACATAAAATTCCCCTAAGTGGGAGAGTTTAAGTTCAAGAAACCTATAGGTGGCCAGCGTGACTGGCATTTGTTGATCAAGATGAGAATGGAACAACATGTGTTAGGAAACAAATGCTAAGCAGGGCTTTCATTGTGAGTCATGATGGAGAGTTTAGATTTTATTCCAAATGTAATAGAAAGTTATTTAGAATTTGAAGCAGGGGAATAACGTGCTAATTTATATGTTTTTAAAACAGTTTCATTGAGGTATGATTGATGTACAGTAAACTACACATATGAAATTGGGTAAATTTTGAAATGTGTATAAACCTGTGAAACCACCAACAGGATCAGAAACAAGATAGTGAATATATATAACAATCCCAAAATTATCTTCACGCTTCTTTGTAATTCTTCCCTACTACCCATCTGTGTCGCTACCCCCATCCCCAGGAAATCACTGATCCACTTTCTGCACTATAGATCAGTTGCATTTTCTAGAGTTTGATGTAAAATAAATCATACAGAACTTACTAATTTTCTCTAGCTTCCTTCACTCAACATAACTATTTTGAGATTAATTCGTATTGTTGCAAGTATCAATAGATAATTCCTTTCCATTGTGAGTAGTATTCCATTGTGTGGCTATACCACAATTTGTTTATCCATTCACTTGTTGTTGGAAATTTGAGATGTTTCTAGTTTTTGGCTGTTACAAATAAAGCTGCTGTGATTATTTGTGTGCAAGTCTTTGTATGGACATATGCTTTTGTTTTTCTTGGGTAAATACCTAGGAGAGGAATGATTGGGTCA
>NW_004449390.1:0-1229 GCF_000243295.1 Trichechus manatus latirostris
TCTTTCCTCCCTCTCTTTCTTTCATTCATACAATAAAGATTTATTGACTTCTGGGCAACATGGCGCTATAGACAGAAGCACCACGCCATCCCTCCACAGCAAAGATCTGAAAAACTAAGTCAAACAGAGACACACGTCAATCCTGAAACCCTAAGCATCAAATGAAGAGATAAAGAACTCAGCCAAGCACTGAATAGAATAAGAAACTGAGAGAGAATAGAGAACGAGGAGAGATGCATGCAGAGGTTCCCTATCAGCTAATGCAGCAAGGATCCGCCATCTTGGACTCCTATCGGAGATCTGCAAACAGGGGGTATGAGAAAGCAGCTTCGTGCAGCTTCCAGCAGGAGACAGAACAACCTGTAACCAGCAATATACACCTTCCCACCCCCCACCGTTCTTCCCCCACACTCGGCCTCCTCTGCTTCCTGCCACCACAGTCTCTTCAATGGGAAGCACCAGCTTCACCCTGGTGCCACTTCGATTCCACCCGTCCACACTGGCCGGCCCCCTGAGTGCCATTTGTTGGCTGCTGCTGTGGTTTTTTTCTGCTTCTTTAGATTTCTTCGTTACCTCTCACACCTCCCCCTCCTTTCTCTCAAATACCTGGCTCTGTGTGCCATCTTTGCTTCTTCCTGAAAGGCTGCGAAACACTGCTCGACGGTGAAACCGCTTCCCGGCCTGTGCCACCATGCTGGTGGGACACCCGGGGCTTTTTTTGTTTGTTCTGATTTGATTTCGTTGTTTGTTTTCTTTTTCTTTCTCTGCATGTGAGCCCCTTCTAGCCACAGTACTGCATGGCTTGGGAGCTACTCCCTTACTCTGCACAGACGTGCAGTAGGACCCCTGGGGGCATTTCTTTTCTCTTGGTTTTTTTTTGTTTTGTTTTGTTTTTTTTTCTTCTTTCTTTTTGTCTTTCTTCATTTCTCAGTTTCTTGTCTCTCTATACTTACCTTCTCTCCTGTCTCCTGCATGCCTGGTGCTGTGTGACACCTCTACCCCTTCTAGCCGGGCTGTACTTCACAGCCTGGGAGCAACTTCCCCAGTCCTCGCAGCTGCACCTGTAGGATCCCTGGGGGCTTTTTTTCCTTCTAATTTTTATTTATTCATTTTTTTAAAAACTTTTTCTTCCTTTTTGTTTTTCTCCATTTCTCAGTCTCTCATCTATCCACTCCAATGGCAAGCTCCCTTAGGGGTCTTTTTTGCTTATTTGTTTGTATGTTTTTGGC
>NW_004449391.1:0-1236 GCF_000243295.1 Trichechus manatus latirostris
TTGGGAAGCACCAGCTTCACCCCTGTGTCGCTTGGATTCCACCTACCCGCACTGCCTGGCTCTCTGAGTGCCTTTTGTTGGCTACTGGTGTTGCTTTTTTCCACTTCTTTAGATTTCTTCCTTACCTCGTACAACCTTCTCCTCCTTTCTCTCAAATACTTGGCTCCATGCGGCATCTTTGCTTCTTCCTAAAAGGCTGTGAAACACCACTCAACTGTGAAACTGCTTCCTGGTTAGAGCCCCACGCTGGTGGGACCCCCGGGGTTTTTTATTTGTTTGTTTGCTCTGATTTGTTCTGTTTTTGTTTGTTCTCTTTTTTTTTCTTGGCTTAGGAGCCCCCTTCTAGCCGGGAAGTACCACGACGCTTGGAAACTACTCCCTCCCTCTACCCAGACACACAGGGACATCCCTGGGGGCATTTCTTTTTTCTTGGTTTTTGTTTTGTTTCGTTTTGTTTTTCATTTTTTTGTTTGTTTTTTTCTCTTCTCTCTATTAATCCTCTTTTGTCTTTTTTCATTTCCAGTACCTCAATTTACTTCTTTTCTTTTACCCTTTTTCTTTTTTCATTTTTACTTTTCCCCATTTCTCAGCCTCTCATCTCTCCACTTCAATAGCAAGCTATTTAGCACTCTTTTTTGTCTGTATGTTTTTGGCTCCTGTTACTCTCTCCTCTCTGTCATCTTTCCCATACTCATCTTAGCTCCATACAACACAATCTAACCCCTCCTTCCCGTGTACCTGCACCGTGCACTGAACAGCACATTCCCAAGCAGCACAAGCACAGCCTACTGGAACCTGCCATGCACTGATTCCCAGTCCGCACCGTCAGCCTTGCTACGTGCCACGAAAAAACCCATCCCAGCAACATCCCTTCAGCTGGACCTGCCCCGCTTTACCATACCTGAGTGACTGACCCTGCCCATTGGAGAAGGAGGTGAAAAGTATGGTGCCCACAGACAAGCAAACAACAAAGGATGCACAGCCCGCCTGCACAGACATAATCAAATAAAACAAAAAAGCAGGACGAAACAAACAAATCTATAATCAATAACTGAGGAAAATAACCACTGAATGCCCCAAACACAGCAGACAATATCAAAACATTTACAAAAACAGCACAGGATGGTTCCAGTAGGTGTCCAAAATAACACACTCGATGACTTTCCAGTAGAAGAAAAGGCACTAGACCTAACTTACAGGAAATTCAAATCTCTACTATTCAGAATTATCCAAGAG